>NC_084995.1:10254671-10554671 GCF_963854185.1 Sardina pilchardus
TCAGGCTGGATGCACCTCATCAGTCTTAAAAAACAAACAATACACTACAGCCTGCCCACAAACTCATGGAAAGGGTTCTGTGGAAGCCATTGCAACCTTCTAACAATCTGTTGGGAAAGGAAAGGAAAGCCATGCAGCCAGATTTGTGTGGTTTATAACATAGAAAAGCCACGGTCAGGGTCCAAACCCCTGGGTATATCTGTTTACATGAATGATTGCTTATTATACTTTTTTAAAAAAGATGGTAATTCATGATAATTCCAGCATATAAATGACTTTTGTTGGTCTATCTACTAGTTTACTGTCTGTCACAAATAAACCCCTACCAACTTGTTTGAACCCCGAAAGTTGATAAATGTGGAAGGGAACTTTTCACCTTGACAGTTGGGACCAATGATGGCACAGTTCTGACTGAAAACACGTCTGCGTAGGATGCTCTCGAGTTCCCTCGTGTTTCGGCCCCTTCTCCACTCTCCGTGCTCTCACCTCCTCTGGCTGCAATTAGATAGATGAGGCATCCTCGATGACCTCCAGCTTTCATTTCCGGGGCATGACCAGGAGGACCGAGGACTGAGGAGAGAGGCTGCATGAACATAGAGGGATGAGATGTACTGTACCTTAGGAGTTTGCTGCAAAAATAGTCCAGCGATGTGCATTTATTTGTAGCCACCACTTCTCTCCTCTAGAGGGTGCTGCTCACCAGTACATTTAGTGAGTTCACTATGCACCATTGTTGATGCCTCCCAGAGGGCTGTAGTAGATACTGGGGTCATGTTTGGCCTCCACAAGGTTGATATTGATATACAGCATAAGCTACTCATTGGTGTGCTCCTAGATTTGGTTTGTTGGGTTAGTTGGTATCTTGTCTTAATCTAAAGATTAGGCCTCAGTTGTGTTCTACCACTTTTCCTTCACTGGTTATTCTTTTCTGACCACTGGAATGAATTGAGATTTTGTTAAACAACAAGAAGCAGCACTTCAGCACACAGGCACACAGAGGCAATGGGGTGGGTGAGGAAATGGATGTGCAGGTGGGTTGGAATTAATCTGTTTCTTTATCCTTCACTGTGACTTTTTTTCCCATCGACCGGTCAAGCATATTGTTATTGACTATAGGGGTTTCCGTTTCCCTCATGCATGATTTAGCATTTGTGTTCAATAACACCTTTTTTTGCCTGAGCTTCCAAGTGCACAAACCTGGCAAGCCAAACAGGTGGTGAGGGCCACCTTCTGTGCTTGACTTAGGTTGGTCCACTTAGCTCCACACTGAGTCAATGAACGGCGCACAGTGCTGGGTCTGCTCAAGCACACTGGAGGGCCCACCACATGGAGGGGGTTAATGAGGCTTCACCTGGGTCTTTCCACTGACTCAGCAGACTCATTAACAGTATCACACGCATCTACACACACACACACACACACACACGCACACACACACACACACACACACACACACACACACACACAGGCACAGACACACCCACACCCACACACCCACACCCACCCACCCACACACACACACACACACACACACACACACACACACACAGACACACACACAGACACACACACAGACACACACACAGACACAGACACACACACACACAGACACACACACACACACACACACACACACACACACACACACACACACACACACACACACACACACACACACACACACACACACACACACACACACACACACTCATCTCCAAAGAGCTAGCCTATATCTACTGACAAGGTATTGTTGTTTCACGATTCTCGCGAATTTGTCGGACTGCTTTTCTTGAAGTTGCATGGCTGGTTTTCTTTTAGCAACTTACTATGTCTATGCTGTATATTAGATTTGCCTACTATAAGTTCATTTACCATCAAAATTGACATCTTGCATAGTGTACCTGTATCATAATGACTTGATATTTATTTTGATGGTACACTGAATAGTTATTGTGGTAATGGGATCTCGGTTAGTTATTTCTACTGCATGGTCAGAACATCTGGAATTGCACTATGGAACTTTAGTGTTCTGTATAAGAAATACCGTCTTTTTTTTTCTTTTTTTTTTACATTTTTGAAAGATGTTTGAAATTGTTATGTTTGAACATGGAGAATGTGTGTGCACATCATTATATATGTGTTCTTCAGTACCAATATCATATTGTGTCCTTGATGTTTTCTCAGAACATGCTCTTTGTGTCTTCTTGATATTACTGTAAGAACACAGCTCAACTGCATTGAGAGAGGAGCAAGATAGATATTTATGTTTTGCTTGGGAAGTTAACATGATGTCTGTAGCCAGTTAATTGTTTATTCAGGGAGCAATATTGTGACAGATCATTGATATTGTAATGTCTAAAGGGCAGTCCTTGAATTACACCCAAGTCCAACCGAGGCAAAAGCTGTAAAGCATCAGAGTGTTCACACTCCCTGTTTTTGCTTGTATCATATCAAAAATGACAATATGTCTGACTTTCCCCACTTGTTTGTTTTTAGCTGTCTTTTCACCTGGTACTGTACACTTAGCTGCAGCAGAGATCTATGATATGTGTGTGCAGCTGAACATGTTACACCAGTGAACACACTGTACTGTAAGTAATATTGCTCAAATGTTCTTCATAATAGTTACACAGTGACATTCTTTGCAGTAAATCATTGCACGCTGCTTTCGTCTGAGAAAGAAGGAGTTGAATGTCTACCTCTTCTATCTGCGCTTAGATGTGTGCTGCTTAGTCTTTGTCCTGAGTTTTTTTTGTCTTTTTCCCCGATACTGTGCCATTACAGTAACATGCATGTCGCCATGTTACCAGAAGATGGCAGGAAGAGCCTCATTTCTTTAAACGTTGCAGCCAAGTGGACCTTACTACTGTGCTGCAGTGCACTGTAAAGAGACTGAACAAAACTGTTTATGTCCTGAGAGGTGGTTGTGATAGTAGTCTAATGTAAAGTGTTTATATTTGTAGGTAAACACTTATAACTGATCATCTTAAACTTGTTGTACCCAGCTCTACTGAATGGGTGTTTTCAATCAACTGGACTGAATATCAGGTGTACAAATCACTTCTCAAATTGAATGTTGAACCCAAACTTGAGGCATAAATCCCCAGTCTCTCTGCTGGAGTTTATTTTACATGTAAATCATCCACCTCCAGTCAGTTCAAAGCCAAACAGCTCCCAGACGGACCCGGGGCTGATTTTCTGGGGCTTGTTTGTCTGTGCTGAGGATGCAGAGGGAGGGAGGAGTGGAAACACTGCAGCCAGTGCGTTGAATCAATTCTGTGTTAAGGGCCGCAGTTGAGGAGGCAATTTTGATTGCTCTGCTGCATTCTGCCAGCTTGGTGGCATATTGCTCCCATTCACTAACCACGGCACACACACACACACACACTCACACACACACACACACACACACACACACACACACACACACACACACACACACACACACACACACACACACGGGCGCGCGTGCACACACACACACACACACACACACACACACTTGCACTCTTTTTCTTTCTCTCTTTTTCTCTCTCTTGCTCACACATACGCAGACAAACACACCCCCACACATACACATAGTCACAATAAAACAGCAAGAGTCAGCAGCAATCACCCTTTGTCAGAGTCCATCCTTTAAAAAGTCAGTATTAAAATCTTGTTGTGAATGTTAATGGCATCCTTTGTGCGCCCCGAGCTAACTGCGCCACAGGATGTCCGCTTGAGAGGAAAAACAGTGAACAGAACACAGAGCCAAAGCACAGGAATGATTTATTTTTTTCTGTCGACATTTTGGTTGGAGAGGCAGTCAGCGGCATGGCACTGCCTGGATATGTAGACTGCCCCGAGGCCAAGTGTGTACTTGGTATGCATCATTCGGCACAGTGAGAATCTAAAATGGCTTATTACATGGCAGGGTAAGCCACCTGTTTCCAGGTGCACAAATGCATTCAAATTGCCTCGACGTGCACATTTCCCCAGTGTGTTCAACACGAGGGCAAGTACCAGATTGAAACTTGGGTCTCACACCTGCCTCATGTCTAGCACTGAGCGTGTGCTTGTATTAATGGTGGGGAAGGGTTTGAACAAATGTCCGCATTTATATTTAGACTTGACCTGAGTTGTGAGTATTTTGGAAAAAAAACCAAAGAAAGTATAGGTTTAGTTAGAGTCATGGCAAGGTGGGTTGAACAGTGCGGAAACCTGGATTAATTTCACTGACTGTCCACCTTCCTTTGAGAAGCTTGCCTCAAATGATAGACTAAGTGTCTGTAGATGATGGCTCAGGGGTAATTTGTCTGAAAATGAGAAGTGCAAACTGCACAACTCCGAAGAGGATATGAGAGCAGAAGAGCAGTCATTTTCTCTCTTTCTCTCTATCTCATCTCTCTCTCTCTATCTCTCTCTCTCTCTTTCTATCTTGCTATCTTTCTATCTCTCCCTCCTCTCTGTATGTCTGTCTGTCTGTCTGTCTCAGCTCTTTCAAAAATGACTGTCTCAAACCTGCTGTGCTATCTGAGCTGCGGAGGCCCCTCCGGGTAGCTGCAGTTGGAACACACACACGCAAGCCAATTTTGGTTTAGGTGTGACTGAAAAGCCTAAAAAGTGAACATTGTGAAACTAGCGATAGCACACATAGTCACATTTTTTTGTAATTATTTATATCCATTTCCTTCTATGCCTTTAACAATACTTTAGCCATACACTTTTCATCCATTCCCTCATTCTGAAATTAGACAGACATATTACACTTATTACAGTAAGACATAGAGGGAATGTTGCCTATCATTCTGACACAGAAAAGAAGAACTCTTGACCTCTTGAAAAGAAGAACTCTTGATAAAAACACACCAACTCTCAACACCTGGCTGAATTCCAGTTCATATGATGGTAATGCCCGGCCTGTGATGACAGGGGCCAACACAAAGTCAGTTCCCAGTTCAGCTCTATTTGAATGCTATTGGTGCTCTTTTACACCTGACTCCTCTCTTCAACTACCTCCTCACCCTCACTAACCTGGCCCCTCGTTCTCTCATGATGTTTATTTCTCCTTCCTCTCTACGCGGGATAGCCTGAAGCCACCACCTGATTCCACCCAGGCTCTGCTCAACATTCCCTCCTTGTCGTATAGCGGTAGCTTAAGACTGTTGCCATTGGCTTAATCCTTAAGGGATTTGTGTAGAGTGTCAATAAAGCTCCTTTTTAGCGATTCCTCATCTTGAAACTGAAAATGAAGTACAAGCAGAAGGCCATGTGGAAAGTGTCCAGTAATGAAGAAGGCTGTGATTGCTTGTGGCTTATTGGTTACAGTGTGAAACCTGCTGTGAAACATTTGGGAATATCCCTGGGAGGGCTTTTAGCAGAATAAACTCTCAACATGAAATGGTTGTCTGGAAATGAGCATTATCAAGAGGCTCTCCATTTAATTTGTGACCTTTTGATGAGAGTTTTATTTTCCCCATGTGACCAGCTCTATGGCTCACTTGACCATCTGTATGTTATGGTGATACAGAATTGACATCTTCTTCAGTGCCGCTAAGCTTTGGCAGGAGAGCTCTTTGCGGCGAGAGTGACGATTAGGCCATAATTGCAGGCTCTGTGAATTACCTGACACGAATGCAGGCCTGACAATGGACAAACTGAAATGGCAGAAAGTTGGCTTTAGAGACCAGGACATGAAATGTTAATATATTCGTACTACCCACAGACACGCATGCTGTGCATTTTAGTCAGGTCCTCATAACTCAAGGTAGACTATTAGAGGATCTAATAAGTGCAGAATAAATGTGTCACAGCCAGGACTTATTTTTGCAAAGCGTAGTTCTTTATTTTATTCTTCCACTATCAAAGAGCCTGATAAGTCCTATTCAATTAACAAGAAGCATAATTATTTGAACATTGGACAAATACATGCTTTTGAAGTAATTATACAACTGAGCTTCAAAGATATCAACCAGGGCATGATTTTGCCATGGAAGCCTTATTTCCATTGGGATGGAAAAAAAACGCATCCAGATAATAACTCACAACTGTTTAGCCCTGTAAAATTAGCATATGGTAGCATGGCACTTAAGGGGCAGTTACAGAACAGGAGGGCAGATTAATTGGGCAGCCATTTAAAATATGCCTCGTGTGTCTCTCTCCCAGAATGCACCTCAGAGGGGTGGTAAGCTGGCGATAACTCTTGAGGGGTTTATGAGCACGGAGTGAAATGGAGGTTGTAAATGCGTGGCCTGTGTAACTCAATGAGGCGTTTGGGGTGTGGGAAGCATAGAGACTAAAGGGCACACAAAGTCGCCTGACAAAGCCAGGTGGGGAAGTGTCACCTTTACTATGGACAGTTTGTCAAGATTCCTGTGGAGCACCACGCCACTGTGGGAGGATGCCTTGTGGGTAATCATGACAGTGGGAGCAGGACATTATTCTGCCTCTACGGTGCCTTCTGAGGGCCAAAAAACTTGCCACAGTACATCTTTGACAGTAATGCAGGCTAATGCTCTCCCCATGGCCAGGATGTCCCCAGGCCACAGTCCTCCCCTGAAAGCTGCTGAATGTTGCTCTGCTGGCGTCAGCGCTGCTGCAAGTCACCACTTTAAAAGTTTGTGCCCAACTTGGGCTGACACTGTCTCTTGGTCACCCATCCGCGCTCTTCCTGGCTGTACAACCTCCACCTACTGTAATGTGCTGAGAAGAGGTCTACGTGGAGAAGAATTCTGGATGAGCTGACTACTGCAAACACTTCATGAGCACAACCACATAGGGGAAAAATTTTTTATTATTAACAAACATGTTTTCACCTAAAACACATTTCGCACACATACCATCAGTGAGAGAAAGAGAGATCAGTTGTATGTATCTTATTTGTTTTCCAGTGTTAAGATGAGAGAATGTTGTTTGTTGAAATGTAGACCTATGTCATCATAAATGTAACATGACATGTTGTGACAGAAGATTCCACTAGACATGTATAAGACCTAGTGAACATTTTTCCTTGAGTTATCGGCTGCAGAGAAATACTTTCACCTTCATTCTTCACTGAAAGTCAACTGCATTTAAAGTATACATTTTCAAATCTACAATGGATATTAATGTCATGCTCTTATTGTAAGCATGTAGTATCAAATGTCAGTCACACATAAACACTATCTGCGATCCTTTCTAAACCTACAGTATCACAACACAGACATACATTGTGCTTTTCAATTAATTCAATTATTTAGATAGTGCCTAAGGCTTGTTAATGTAAAGTAGGGTAATTATAATAACTGCACCAATAATGATAGCAGCTGACTGGTGATACACATTGATGAGGTAACTGGTAATATCAGATTCTAATGAATTCTATACAGTCAGTGACTGAAATAATTTTAAATAGTATTTCACATAAGAACCCTTCAAAGCATTGAGTGGCTCTTACACCGAGATCATGCAGCTAATTTGTAGTGCAGAGCAATTAATAGGGTAAGAGCCTGGGCTTCATCTTTGGTTTGGAATGGGTTGTGTGTGACAGGCTGGGTATCTGCCAGCCCACTGCAGATTTGTCTCCATTTGTCCACCAGGGTCCCCGGAGGATCCTAACGGTTGTATTAGAGAGCACGGCTAAATAGAGATGACTGCAAGATGACTGCACTCAGCTGGGGAGAGGACTATCAGGCAGAGATACCGGGGGGAGTACGGGAGATGTGGGTGGGGATGGGGATGGTCGCTAGCTGAGTGGGGTGGGTGGGGGTGGGGGGGCACCTGAATTGAGAATAATGAGTCCAGAATGGAGCTGAGACATCTCTTTCATCTTCAGCTAGGATACAACTGCTCTTTCATCATCATCATCTCCAAACCCAGGGAAAGCTTACACACCATAGACAGGTTCTGCAGCAGAGAAGAAAGGGCACTTTTCTCCCTCCCCCAGCGCTTGAAGGATGCACCACGAAAATATTTCTTTTTGAATTTCATTTCGGGGCTGTAAGTGTGCTTCTCGTACTATTATTTTCCCCTCCTTCTCCTTGAGATATGAACCACCTCGCTGCCGCGACTTACTGTGCACTACCTCTGCTGCGGAAGATATTTATTGTGAAACACAGGCCATTGCTCATGCCTCGGAATTCATAAATGCATTAACAGTGAAAAGCAAGGCGGTCGGCGTGATGGATGTTGTCATTAGGATAACCAAGGGCATTTCACCGTGGGGCTGTTAAGAGGCCGTTTTATCTGAATGCAAACAGCCTGGCGAGATGCAGAGGAGTTGACAGGTGGGAGCGCTACTCTGAGAAACACTGGCCCCGCAGGTTGGGCCGACTGAACCAAACAACTGCTGCTGCAGCCACTGAATCACGCATGCGGCCGCTCCCCCCACTACGTGTGCGAGTGTGAGAGAGTGTCTGGAGCGCAGTTAGAGGCTGGGAGATTAAATGAAATGGTGCGGAAGCAGAATATCAGACACACTGTGTGGGTCTCGTCCGCCACACTATAACGCATATGGAGTACATCCCAGTGGCGGGAACCGACCAAACCCCAGTGAGGGGGTGGGTTTCGAAGAGGGGTGTGACGAGATGAGGGATTTGACATGTTAGACATGCATGCCATCCAATTAGATCTCCCCTTGCTTGTCTCACCTGCCAATTAACAGCTTGTTCCTGCAGAATTCCCTCCTGGAGGACGCTTCAGTCAGATTCAGAGATGGGCTGTGACAGATACGCTCACAGATGGGTGAACACATGGAAGTCCTCCACAGCAATAATGGTTAATAATAATCGCAGATCCTCTCATCCCTCAAAGTAATGCTTACACTTCACAGGCATCTCTGCTATCTGGAGAGGCCCAAATCTCTCCAGTCCACTCTTTAATCAGTGGCGGCTCTTCTGGGCCTCTGTAAGCATAGCCAGACGTCTACCCCAACACCACTTGAGAAATTCTGTCTGTTTTACAATAATGAGATTATTTAACTCACCCCTGAAGATGTTGCTGCAGAGCAGTTCTCCGCAGTTTTTGCATGTGTGCCCCCCTCCCTCTCATTTCTTTTCGCTAGATCACACATCACCTTTGCGTGGCAGGCTTTTTGCTACACTGATACTCCCGGAAGAGAGAAAAATTGCTGATGTGGACATCCCTTCGTGTGGTTCTTGGCACACTTAATTGCAAAGCTGTCCCTAGCCGTGTGTTTATGTGCAGGTTTTGCCGATATTTGATTTATGTTGGCGTGGCGGAGTGTTATTTTTTTTAATGAGTTTCTCATAAAGTGCCGGCTCCCCAAGGCCCCAGCAGAGGAGCAATCACACTCGCTGCAGGCTTCTCCCTGTGGTGACCTATTTACAACTGCAGCCACTTACTGTTAGATCATTGTTGGTTATAATTTGCAATGTTTGTAAGAACACTGCAAATTCCTCCATTATAGACGAGACAACATCATCTTCTCTGTGTGCTACGGGACAGTAGCCTAGGAGAGGTGCGCTGGCCAAGATTTCAAAATGGATTATGCAGCTACTGCCTGAAGTGTTATGGAATCGGCCAGAATTAATATACACGGTGTACGATGCATTACAGTGAACAATCACAGAACAATCGCACCAACCATGATTGGAAGTGAGCCTCAGTAATATGCTAATGCAGAGCACTGAAGTAACATGAAGATCATGCGTCTGATATGCAATACCTTGAACCAGACAGGCATGTTCCACCATTTGTATTTATTACTGGTGTATTGCGTCTGATACAGAAACAAAAGATGTTACACTGCAAGATCCATTTCCAACTCCTTGAGGGACAGTTGTTAGTGGAATGCCTGGGGCTACAAGCTTTGTATCTGAGAACTTGAAGATTCTCTCTTGCCTAGAGAGGTACAGGAGGTACACATTCTCTTCAGAGAATCACTTTAAAGGAACAGTCAGCTATTTTTAGTTGGGCAAAATAATTCAGTACCTATCAATGATGCCATTTGCCCGAAGGGCTTGAGAACTCAACCTGTGTCTCCAGGTTAGAGTCAAGATTTCTTGAGATGGGGGGGATTAAGAATCTTAAGGATCTTAAGAAATACATACTGTAAAAAGTCAAAGACAAGGTCTGTGAAGCACAACATACACGGGGGGAACATTGTTTATTCATCATCATTACTCATCATTCATCATCATGATCATGCTATAGAGGGTTCTGCAAAAACGACTCATTGTATCTTTAATACATTTTACAGAACCTTATCAACCAGAGCCATTTGCAATGAAAACAGACCTCTGGCCGGAGAGGGTTGTTCATTTATAGCTTCATCAGAGCTGAAAAAAGGTGACAGTGTAAATACCGGTGTAATTCCCGAGAAATTTGAGGATGCACTTTTATTTTGAAAACAGACTTTTTGCAAACTAGTGCATCGCACGTGTGATCTCCAGGCGCCACACGGAGAACAGAAACCTTGCGCGCGGTGTGGGTGGCCCCAGGGGTGCGGAGGAAGGGAGAGATTCTCGACAGTTAACGGCCTTGTCAAGTGATGATTGCACTTCAAGGACTCCCACATCCCCTCAGAAGTCTGTCAGAAGTTCCCCCAATCCCCCCCTCCTCTCCTGATTAGGGCGCTTGTGTTTGCTAAGAGAGTGTATCAAGAGATGGTTGGTGGGAAAGAGTGCGGGAGTAGTCACAGTGCCATAGGCTTCATGTCTGTGTGTGTGAGCGCATTTGTGTGTGTGTGTGTGTGTCTGTGTGTGTCTTTGTGTGTGTGTGTGTGTGTGTGTTTCCTGCATCATTTGTGACAGTTGTTTTTCACACATCGCTGCCTCTTTGTGATGCAGCCATAACTTCACTGGGACTCATGCAGTGTATACTTTTCTCCATGAGGGGCTGCAACAAAGTGGAGGACCAAACAGAACTCGGTGAATGCAGCCGGATGCCTCTGCAGCACACGCCCATTGATCTCTAATGCTTTTAGGGCTTTTACATCTCTACTTTTCATTATGGCAGAGCTATAGCCTCAGTCCCCAGGGACACATTCATCCTGCAGCAACACTGAGGAACTCCAAAGAACACATCTACACTTTACATTACTGCCTATTCCACACCAGACAAGCTAAGATGCACTTCAAGGTAGAAAGATGGAAATGGGATAAAAAAAAAAATGTTGTTCAACCACCTTTTCTGGTAACTGTGGTGGTGTTATTAAAGGACACATGATTTTACTCCGACAGATGCCAGTCATTCTTGTGCATTTCTCACTAGAAGTGAACCACTTACCGCTTAACGTCACATCTGACATTCAAAGACATCCTGTCAAATCATTACTTCTTTCCTGTTCCAGACACAAGGGCAGGGTTATAGGACACTCCCATGAGATTTACTGGACGTGTGTGCAGTGTGAGTTTTAAGTGTTCCTGCTGCTGATATAAATCTGACACATTTGTGTCTTATCAGTGTCTTGATTTTCTGTGTCGACACCTTTCTCAGAGATCTGTGGTATCAAGAAGAGAATACAGTTCATCTTATCTAGGCTTACTGTGTATCAAAGAATATAACCTTGAAGAAACAAACATCGTCATGATCAGCTGGATAGGTCTACTATGCAGTTTGGTTGAATTCCCCATTGATATAAACTGTGGCTTTTAATAAATAACAATATAAAAATGTCTGAAATTGCTCTTAGTACCATCACATGTTTTGGCACTTTGAGCTGTGAGTGGTAATGGGATAAATGGGGTAATTGGGAATTTTCTGCTATCTGAATGTAGTGTGCATGTCTTCCATTGTGCCTTATATACTGTACAAATCTATATGGAATATAAAAAAAATACATTCATATTCAGTTTCTATGGATTCCTGTGAATATTTCACGACCCATTTTCATCTTACAAACACTGTACGGTAATGGTAGCCTGGCTATAATATTGTAGTCTGCTATGTTATATTTGAACCCAAGACCAAACAAAATACACCAGTGAGGTAGAAGTGCTCCACGAGAAACTCCATGCAATGTTTTGTTATTGGTTGAGGGGACATGATAGCCTGGAAATTCACACCCACATCTAAAAAGATTTCAGGTCTGGCTATGAATCATGAAAATATGAAAACGACCCAACTTGAGGGGCGGCACCAAGCATGCATTTGAAAATATCAGTGCTCTTAGAAAATAGAGAACCAGGAGGTATACACTCTTAGAAAAAAGGTGCTATTAACCTGTGTTGTGTTGAACCGGGTCAGGCCTGCACACACCTGACACATGCTGCTGACAATCGAGCTAAAAGCCCAGGCTACTACAGTAGCTTTCATGCCAGCTGCACTCTTGGGGCGTTGGAGAGTGAGGGTTAGCAACATTTTAACCATTTTGAAGGGTCCATCAAAGGAACCTCTAAGGGTTCTTTATAGCCTGCATGGTTCTGTATTGCAGCCCAAGAACCCTTTTTTAAGAGTGAAGGATCATAAGGAGATGTTTGCTATTCCAAAAAGTGTCACATGTTAGAAATCTCTTAGCATCGCTACTCTACCTTTAAGTTTATTTGGCCTTGTGTGCCTTAGGCTACACAACAATAAGAGTTGTGTTACTGCTATAATTACACCCAATTACAGGTGTTTGTATCATGTGGTATTTGAGCAAGGGGAAACATGTTTATAATGAAGCGTGTCACCCCCATTTTCACAGTGGTGTTACACAAGTCAGAGCGCTGAGCGCTGTGGAGGTCTCTGCACCTGCTAATTGGAATGCACGGGGAATCAAAATATGTTATTTATCATTCATTAGAGTGCTTTTGCTCCTGGAACCGCAGGCTGTGTAAAGATAATGATGGAGGTAACTCTGTAAGCTCATTACGCTTCCCGTGCGCAGCTTTCAGTCATGGTTTTTGATGTGGTGCTCACAAGGGACTGTGTGTGATTGCTCTCCTTTGCAGTGCGGTGACCTTGTTAAATATTAGCTTCCATCCTTTGGCGTGTGCTCTCCCGTCACAGATTCAGGCCGTGTCAGCTCAGAGGCTGGGCTAATCACTCAGAAAATAGCAATGTAATGCTGAGTGGAGAATTACAGACATCACCTCTTGGCTTCTCAGCTGCTGTCTCTCAGTTCCAACAGGTGATCTGTGAACATGCCACGTAGACGTGATATGGAAACCAAACACAGACTAATGGATATCAAACAAACAATTAACATGAACTCGGCCACTGCCTGTTGCCGATGGAGACTGCTGTTTGCTTTACTCCAGATATATATACTATGTTTTTACTTCTTTGGACTAAATTGGCCCACTTTCAGTCTTTAATAGTAAACTACAGAAGTACTGTAATTGACCGGTGAAGATACTACCTAGCACACCTTTTAGCTCATTATAGTATATGTTATTAAGTATTATTAAGGTGTAAAAGTAACTTTAGATGCACTGGATGAACTTACAGGTTCTATATCTATTCATGTACAGGTGTAGCCTACTGTTTACTAATAAACTGCATTTGCATTGCTTATATATATATATATATATACTGCATGAAAGTAGGCTATATCCTCGTTAGAGTGTAAGTTTACTGGAAGGGTAATATTAGGTGCTAGTTGATTAAAATGAAATTAAATGAGAATCTGTCATACGGCTTCATAAAGATCTGTCTATGTAGCCTAACTCACAAGTAAATAGACTTTCCCATCACTATATTATATGTATAAGTACCAAGTATAGACTAGATATACTAAACAGTTTTACTTATCAATATAAGCAAAGTATAATTCAAGTAAATGTACTATATCTCTGATTAGTTAAAAATGAGATCAACTACAGGTCCATGTAGCCATTACTGATCATGGATGAATGCAGTGAGTGGCTCATGAAAACCACATGCAGTCTTACCTCAGAAGCCATCAGCAGTACAGTTTGAGATATGTCCCACTCCTACCTGCACACCCCTGTCATCATCATAACATGCGTCATGCCTCAATCTTTCAACATGCTATTAGTGTACACTCTTAAAATGAATGTGTTGTTTGTTAATATATGTTGAAAATAACACAACGTGTGTTGTTTATAACACATCTCTGTGTCCAGATAGGGACAACACAGTGTGTTGTTTCCAACACACTCCTTTTTAAGTGTACCTTTTTCAGATCCAAAGAGAGACATGCACTTTTTTCAGTGGGATAGTGCAGTAGGGCCTACCCGTCCATTGTACGGTATATACACATTCATTTTGAATTCTCTCCAAATTCCCTGCATGCCATGTCATATGTTCTGCAGGCTGACATCAGAGTAGCCTATCAGGAGCCTCATCTTAGCCTGAGCCAAGACAACCATAAATCAGCCAGTTCAGAATACCCTATCTCATCTCCTGCGCTCATAGATAAGTTTTAAGCTGAAAACCCAGAAAGAACAAAGCTCTCCCTTCTCTAGTGTGCATCAAAACGAAGGGGAGTGGAATGGAGTGAATAGACTTTGTAATGCAAATGTCAACCACAGCCTAACTGCCACACTCCCACGTTGTATAGCGTCGTTTCTGTTGCTCCTCACAGGATCCGCAAGGCTCCCAATCCCTATCGCTCGCCGGGCGGGCGTTCGCAGTCTTAAACTAACTCCAGCACTATGGGATACGCATCTGAGATAATGAGCTTTGATAGGCTCGCCTGTCTTTGATGCTGTGCTTGTCTCTCTCCCTCACACACTCATCCATCACCCTAAGTGTGAGCGACGGCTACGAGACGGAGGGAGGTCATTCTGGCTTCTCGTCGTCACTCGGAACGAGCGTTGGCGGTTTTCTCCGCGGGCAGAGAGGGGCTTCTCACCTTTGCAATCTTCAAAGAGGGCAACATAAGCACACCACACGTCTCCGAGACCCAAAAAAAGGAGAACTGACACGTGCGCATTTTGATCAGTGGAGTAGTTTCAATTCATGCAATTAGTTGAGGCTGCCGGTGCTGACAACTTGGGAGAGGAAGATTTAAATCAAATGAATGAATAAAAATAAACAGCTTAACTTAATACCTTATGCAAGATGAGAAATGATTGTGACACCATATAGGCCTAGGCCTAAGTTAAAAACCATTCTCACTGCCTTCTTGAGCCTATTCAACAGACAACAACTCTCCTCTAAGTAAAAACTTATATTGAATGGCATACATTATTATAGCATATAAAAGCAATTCTGTAGTTTTGGTCTTGCTTTTCTTGGGATGGGATCCCCATATGCCTCCATTAATTTTCCATGGCCTCTGAATCATAGCACCACTCACCAGGTAGCTGCTCATAAAGCTGAGTACATTAAGGCCAACCCTGAGGAGACATTCCTCCTGGATATGGTATGGATAGATCTCAATGTTTCTCTGAGCTCTTTTTCAGGTCTGTACCACACTTCCAATCACTGGTTGACTTTCATATTTTATGACAAAGAAAAAAATATGGGTCAATCTGAAATGACAAGAATCGACATGTGACTGCCTGCCATAGGACAGAATGTGGACCTTCACCTGGGGAAATCTGAAATTACATTTTATACATTTTCCAGCTCTTCACTGGAGATGAAGCACTTAAATATGATCTACTTTGAAGTTATCTGCCAGAAACAATCTGATACAATTAATTGTGAATAAAGAAATTATGCCGAGGCTGTGTCAAGATATTGTTATGCATATTGCAAGTTGCAGAGTAATATAACATTGCAGATACCCAAAGGCTCATGTGTGTTGAGTCCAAACAAAATTCAGTGAGAATTCCCACCACCATCACTGCCATATCCAATATAGAGACTGTCTTCAGTGTAAATAGAAAATGTGCCTTGGATGCAATAAAGGCCAAATAAGCATTTATGATGGCCATTTACAATTTTTTTTTTTTGATTGGTTGGTGATATCGACTATCCTTTCACCACAGAGCAATACACATTATGTCATTTCAGGAGAGCTATTCATGCATGACGCTACATGTACAGTTGTTTTAATTAAAATATGCTGAACACTAACCCTGACACATAACTCACGACCCTGAAGTCCAGTGGACCTTCATTATTACAGTCTCAGCAGAACGGCACGTCAATGAGGAGAAATTTTATAGCACATAATGATCTTTTTCAAAACACTCCTTTGTACTCTTTATTTGATTCAGCTGTGGCATCATTATGCCATATCATCACAACAAATAACAAATATAAACTGCATTAACAGTACGCAATTAATATCAAACACCAACAACAATGAATTAATCTGTAAAATATGTCTGAAATACAATTCTGATTGAATAGAAAAAAGACAACACTTCCTCTGAATTTCCTCTTCATGATGCATTAATAAGACCTGTTTAATGTATCATATGCTCTTTCTTCATAATGTATTATAATGTCTAGGTGTGATAGTCTAGCAACTGAGGTATTAAAAGTGTACAAACTCTAATACTACCATTATTAAGTATAATGTCTCATGATATAAATACAAAACATGTATGCATAACAATAACATACACATATGTGTCTGTACACCCTCTATATGAAGCATGTAATGCACATACACATTTAGAACATGTGTAGCACATTTAATGTGCATTTAACAAAGGTGCGCAATCATCATACGGACACAATCATACTATCAATTATTACAAACAATATCATTCTTGATAGTTGTTCTTTCATGATAACATACAGTATACAGTACATTATGAGTGTATTGGAGCATTCATCTGAAGAACACATAATAATGCACATAAATTAGCTTTATAATAAGATACTTAGTAAAATTTACTTAATTCAACGATGTCCCGAAATAAGTATAGCCTATCATAATTTGTCGTCATTTTGTATTTAAGATCTTAAGCAGGGAATAGACATCACTGGCTGAACTGTGATTTATAACAATGATTGATGCTAAGTCTATTAAAAGACAATGATGACTCTTATGATCAAACGTCTACATGAGAGAAATTCAAATCAAACTAATATGCTAGATCCACCATGAGCAAACCAGAGTCAGCGATAAGCCAATCCTCTGCCTGCCACTTCGGATCTCCTGGTATTGTAATTCGATAGTGTAAAGGAATGGTTTCGATTCTGCTTTTAGGAGCTACAGTATATGGACGCTCCAGTACACCCACAACAGAACTCTTCTACTGAGCGTCTTTGATACAGCGCCTCCTAAAAGTGATATATGACCACAGTTTATGACCCATAGCTGGTTAGCATAATAACTTCAGAGCAATACAGACCATGGGCACTTCAGATGTATCTTCACACATTGTTATTTAGGTCCCTTTTCTACATTTTAAACTAAGTGTTCTACACATGGCCCCTCCAAAACATTTAATACATTTATCTTGTAACAGCCAAAACAAATTGATTGATCTCTATATGTATTTATGATTTGATTAACCAGGGTAGTCACTAACCAGTAGTCACACTGAGACTTTTCTTTGATGGTGGAGATGATGGGAATCAGAATGATTTATAACAATGATCTCCTTCATATTTTCACTGTCAAAAGCTTTGGAAAAAAATGGCAAACACTGTTTCCAGTAAACCAAACATTTCAAAGAACCACAACCATCATCGCTTTGAAAGTTGACGTCAATTTGCCCCTCCATTTGACCAGAATAGCTGCAATACACCAGAGCCATTTGGGTCCTCATAAATCATTAACCGCCAAATGTGAAGGAGCACATTAAGAGTGTTTTGCTTTTAGCGTAATTCTTGTAAACATATACGTAGTCATGCCTTTCTACAACATATGCAATGGAGTGGAAAAATAATGAATACTCTATAATATCATCCTAGGAGTGATAAATCATATCACTTGACCTAAAAACTGTGGAGGGTATGGAGGAAGTTTAACTCAATTTAAGTGACCAAAGAAAAGGCTTTTCTAAAAACACTAATGCACATCAAATAAATGATGAACCATCTTGTTTTTGCTCATTATGTAGTTTATCGGCCTACAATCTACAGTACAAAACCTCATGAGAAATGATGAAACGCTGTAATACACCTTAAGCAAACATCTTATGCATTCCATGTGCAACGCATATGATGCAATATAGATACGCATACAATGCATTATGAAGAGGGCATTCACAGGAAGTGTTTCCAAAAGAAAAAACTGGAGCACTGGCAAAAAATATATGCTGTATCGGCCAACTAACTACAGAGCTTGGTGGGTTCATACTCCATGGAATATGGTTGTTTGGCACTGAAAGTCTGCAGCGCGGTGAGTATCCGCACCACCTCCGAGCTGGATAGTTTTAAGCGGTGACGGAGCAGGCAGGAGAACAGGTCCAGGGGCTGCGGCCCGGGCGGGGACAGCTTGTTGACCCGGTGCCGGATCTCCACCAGCTGCAGCAGCGCCGTGTCCCGCGAGCCCTGCGTGTACGGGTAGTCCAGCTGCAGGATCAGGTCTTGGATGGCCTCGGGGTCAAAGTGCATGCTGTAGCCGAACAGCTGCATGCTGTTGATTTTCATGTAGCCCAGGTTCTGGGAGGGGTCGGCCACCTCCAGCGGCTCCAGGTACACCGAGCCGTTCCCCTGGGCCGAGTCGGCGCGGATCTTGCTCCTCAGGTAGAAGTGCACCGTCTCAAAGAAGCTCTTCCACCTGTTGCCCAGAGTCAGAGTCCAGTTGTAGCAGTAGAGGGGATTATCGAGCTTGGTCTTCTCCCAGTTGGGGTAGCCGTGCTGGTTGATGGGCATGGTCCAGCTCTCCGAGTGGCTGCCCCCAAACGGGTTGACGTAGACGGAGAGCACGGGCTCCAGGGTGCTGTTCTTGGTGTGGCAGATCTGCAGCGAGAGGCCCAGCAGCATGTGCACGCGGTTGGACTTGAACTTGTTGCTCTTGAGCGTGAGCAGCATCCGCTTCCGCCACGACGGGTCGAACCAGGCGTTGAGGCGCACGTCGTTGCTGACGAAGATGCCGTGCAGCGAGATGCGCCCGTCCCGCCGCTGCAGCAGGTAGCGCAGCTCGCCGTCGCGCAGGTCCGTCTCGAAGCCCAGGTAGTGGTCCGTGGAGTCGGGCACGGCGTGCCGGCACGTGCCGTGGCCCAGGGTGAAGCCCGCGTTGCAGCCGGCGCAGCGGGTGCGGTTCTCCGCCGAGCACGAGACGCAACGGGCCCCCTCGCCCACCGCGCACGGGATCAGGCCCTGGCAGGAGCGGTGCTCGTACGGACAGGTGCAGCTGTGGCCGTCCTCCGAGTACTGCCCGATGAGATTGTTCTCACTGCAGTAGAGGATGGAGAGGATGTAGCTCAGCCAGTACGCGAAGGGCCTTGGGGGTGAGGAAGGGAGAGAAAAAGACACGGCGCTTTTAGACTTTTCCAGATGGGTCTGAGGAACAACAGGCTGTAAATCAGAGCTAACAATAACAAAATGTCATAGCTGTAGTGCTGCTGCGCAATAAAAGGAACAAATTGGAGTAATAAAAACACAAAGTGGGGCATGGATGAATGGCGTGTGTTGGGAAAAACAGCATTAAGGAAAGTTCTTCATTGCATTATATGAAACTAAGTGTGACAATCAAATGTGGACTTTTGCAGTGAGCAGTCCAATGAGACCACCAGAGGCAGTAGCAATGATGGCCAAAGGTGTATTTCCTCATTATAAGCAGAGTAGGCGACAGTTTTGTTTTTCTTCACTTGAAACCATTAACTAAGAATGATCCACAAGTGAGTACCACAGGGTGCAATTTCACGCTTGAAAAAAAGAAAACATTTAGTGCCTCATCCACTCTGTCAGCATTTCTCAAAGCACTCTAAAAAGGCACACACTTTTTTTGGTTTCAAAGCATGCTCTCTAGCATGGTTGTATCTCACACAAAAACAACAACAACAACAATAACAACCACAACAATAATAAAACAAAAACACACACACTTGCATAATTATAACAGAAAGCAAAGCCTGGGATTCTAATGAGTCTCCATAAAATTCACTCCACCTCTCCCTCTGCAGGACTATTTTGGGCTGAGTGTGGCATCTCTTGCTGAGGCTGAAGAGCTTGTTAGTGGTTCTCCGGGCCTTGGCGAGGAGCTGGCTGGCGCTCGTCTCCAGCTGCCGATAGCGCTGCTGCAGACCGGCGTCGCTCCTCCACAAGCGCAGGATGGCTGACGAGTTCAGGGCGTAGTGTGTCGGAAGCTGACCCACAAAGCTCTGGAACTCGTCTAAGTAAGTAGATCACAATGAATTATTCAAACTCACATTATTATGTCGATTATTCATCTGTGCAATGACTTGAATGAATCTAAAGTTTTTGGACTTCTGAGACAGACCACTGTACATCATTGGCCGCTACGTCAGTATGTTGGGTCTTACAGCATAACTGAATGGCAGTTCTCTATTCAATGCGGGTAAGATATTACTGTCTCAGCTTCTAGAAAATCCCATGCTGTGGGAAACTGTGGCAATAATTCACTGGAGAGAAGATTCTCTGTAATAACTCAGCACTTTGGTACTGAACAAAGACAAAGAAACTGAAGGAAGCACCTGACTCCTCAAACTCTTGGTTCGCCACCCTCCAGGCCTCTTTGACACGCTGTAGGCTGGCCTCCAGGGAGTGCAACTCCTGCCGGGGGCAGTTGCACTGTGGGAAGCCGGGGTGACACTGGCACCAACAGTCGTTCTGTCGGCAAACAAACTGGCCCTCCGAATTGCAGCCAATGTAGCCCAAGGCAGCCTGGATGAAACTGTTTCTTAAGTAGGCAGGCAGAACAACCTGGAGTCCTGTGAGCAAGTGAGAGGATGGCAGAGAGTGAAGTAAACAATCCCTCTGGGCGGTGTCTGCGAGAGCCTACTGCAGGTGCTAAAACACTTTTAATTAACAATCAAGGCAATCATGAGACAAATGACTTATCAAGTCACAGGAGTGATTTAGTCAAACTCATTAATTACTTTATCCATTACACAGAGAGAGAACGCAAAAAAGAGACAGACAGAGAGAGAGAAAGAAAGAGAGAGAGAGAGAGAGAGAAAGAGAGAGAAAGAGAGAAAGAGAGAAAGAGAGAGAGAGATGCCTCTTGAGTAGCGCTGCTGCTTTGCTGAACAGTGTGTGGTCCCATGGTAACAGTGCTAGTTTAGAGACAGGAGCTATCTGTTGAATAATCAGGTGTGCTGCTTGATGATGCATGAGAATTAGTGAGCATTCACCTTGCAAATGGACTTTGTTTTCAGGGCTGTGTACCAGTACAGAGCTGACAGAGTCAAGGTTGTCATAGTTACTGCATCCAAGGGGGCCCGTCCTTGTTTCAGTCACCTGCAGACAAACAACAGAGTGGCCATTCTGCACTTTTAATGAGTTTTATCTGTGGATAGCTGGTTAAGTACCGGATCATTGTCTGCTGCCGGTCATTATCGAGAAATAAATCCCGACAGAGCGAACAGGACCCTGACAAAAAGCAGAGAATTATTTTCCTATAATGACCAGCAGATAATACATTATGCTGCTTATTATACAGCAACTTGCCAAAACAAGAAAAGACATTTCACAATATGCCTTTAAAAACTATTTTGGTAATATTCCGTGGCTTTTGCAGAGAAAAAAAAAATATGCCAAACAAATAGACTTTGAAAGTCTCAGATGTTGCATACATACAGTATTACTTGCTGACTCACTCTCTGAGAAGTCCTATTACGATAAGTGCACAAACTACTCACAGAATAATATGAAAGATTTTAATCTAAAGCACAAAGCCCGGTGCCATTTGCAGTGGTCATTCATTTTTTGCAGTGGTCATTATACAGAATTATCAGACTGTTGGGAGTTTCATGTCGAC
Source organism: Sardina pilchardus (assembly GCF_963854185.1). Lineage (NCBI taxonomy): Eukaryota > Metazoa > Chordata > Actinopteri > Clupeiformes > Clupeidae > Sardina > Sardina pilchardus. Next base: position 10,276,339 of record NC_084995.1, read on the forward strand.
GGAACTTTCTGCAGCATTCTGAAGAGCCACAAAAGTGAAATAACTAACTCCTTCATGGAGCTTATGTTCTTGTTCTTGTTCTTGTTATGTTCTTCTTATGTTCTTGGCCTGTTTGTTAAACTGTTAACAGGATAATTCAAGAACTTCCATCTTAGTGCAAAGATCTAGCCTGCCCCAAAGAGAAACCCCTTACATCCAAACTGGATCAGATTTATCACTTTCATTAACATTACGACATATACATTAGCATATTACAGAATATGACCTTAGCGGAAATCTCCTCCTTCAGATAGGCTTTTTACCTCTGGTAGTGTGTGTGTGTGTGTGTGTGTGTGTGTGTGTGTGTGTGTGTGTGTCTGTGCGTGTACGTGCATGTGTGCATGTGTCCACTGTGTAAGTGTCTGTGGGGGTTTGCAGTCCTCCTTATCCCCACTGTGAGACAACACATTGTTATGCTTTGATATGCAAAAGCTGTCAGGACTCATCACTCCGTCTTTCCAAAAGCAATCAAACAGAGTTTTAAAAACCCAAACAAATCATTTCAAGGACAGCGAGAGATGGGGAGAAACCGAGCGAAAGAGAGAGGGGGGAAAAGACACGGACAGCAGAGAGCCAGTTGGGCAAGTGAAGCAAAATAAAGAGGTAAAGAGAATTGCAACTCCATTACACCCACAGCGCTGTAATGTTCCTGACGCTCTTGCTAATGCAGCTGCAGCATGATTCATTAAAGTCAGAGTATTCTCTGCAGGCACCAGTGCATTTACTTCTAAACAAACACCGAATGCATTGGAGACTAATACACAGTCCAAATGAAATAGTACATCTATTTGTTGTGGGATGCAGTGGGTGTTTTGTTTGCTGTAAGCAATGGGTGTGGGACTGTTGTGTGGACCAACTCAGTAATGTTCCGTTTATGCAGCCCTTTTGTGTCCAATAGAGTGTATGTGTAGTGTTCATTATTCAAGTGTGTCTTCTGTTGACTGATCTCTGAGCTAGTGATCGTGTTATCTGTCCACCATCAATGTCAACATATTTGTGAAGTATGCCCGCCCCCACCCTGTCCTCCCACAGAGTAATTCATTGTGTTGTGATTCATAACAAAAGCCTTCTGCCAAGAAGAGAGCGATTCTCTGATTGCCGTCTTCAAAGAGCCCTAACCCTACAATATGTTTACAGCACCTGTTTATGTACGAATGTGTTCTTTGTCAACATCAGAGAAAACTGAGCTTAAAAAGTATGCCTGTCTTTGTACTTCACCCAACATCAGCTGTGCTAAACATATGAACATATTCTGACAGACGCAGCCTTTTTTCTCTACTTAGACTAACAAGAAGTATGATTTTTCTTCACAACATTCAGTGAGACCGAGACAGTGTGACAGTGTGACAGTGTGAAAACAAGAAACACAGGACGGATGGTCAGTGGTGTGAACTGATGTGCTGGTTCAGTCTTCTATTCTAGTGTCTAATTAAGGAAGCTGGCAGAGAACAAGAAAGGCCCCACAGACACTGTCTGGCATGATAGTGCTTCCCACACTGTCAAAAATCAATGACTGAGGAATCGTTCACGTTATCCTCCTCGACCAAATCGCTTTTCACATAATACCGATAACTCTGACAAAGAAACGGGAACCATAGCCCTGATCCTGAATGGGACTGAAGCTCAATGTCTGCACTGTGAAATGTCACACTGTGACTGACATATTCATCTCTGGGCCTGCACCGCAGTCTCCTGCTGTCTTGTTTAATTTGAATGCAATTCCATGGCCACGTTTGAGTGATAAAATGACAGGTGGCGAAGGCTTTGGCTCACTGTGCCTATATACCTCCAATTCTTCATCAACGGAAGACTGCTGCTATGAACAAATGCCATGCCAAGCCGGTGTTTCAAGCTTAGTGACCGATTCTGCCTTTCAGCAAAGTCTCCCGTGGGAAAAGCCAGCACATCTTGTTCTCAGTGTATCGTTCCTCAGTTTGGCACTTCTACAGCCCCACAATTACCACAGCCACCGCTCTGAGAAGCGACACTTCTCCTCCATATCGTCTCCATTGTTTAGTGAGAAGTGGCGAATGGTTTATCTAAAATCATTTGATACAGAACAGACAGACTATTAGTGCAGCTTCATTACTCCCTGCATAACTGGCAGCTGAGGACTGAACACTCATTTTCCGTTTGATCCAGCGAAAACAGAAAAAGAACCGACTCCATACATAATATACTGCACTAACCACTGCGCAAGGCAAATGTCAGTGCAGGATGCCTTGACTTATACCATCTGCCAGTATAATGAAGATCAATCTAACAAACTAACATTGCATACACTGCTTCATAGATTCTAATTAAAGGTCTAAATGCATTACTTCAATCTAATCTCTCATCCAGCAGCTCATTCAATCGTCTCATAATAAGATGTATTCAAGAGTCTGCTTTTAACATTACTATAACCTGTCCATAAATCATCCAGGCCTCTTCTCTTTAACATTTTCCTCATAAGCTAACAAATGGAGTTAGCCAAAGCAGAGTGGAGTATATCGATGGAATCAAGCCACAGATTTATCATCCTCTTTCAGGTTGCTGATTCTCCCTCTCACCTTGATGGCATCTTATCCTAGTGTCATTAAATGTCTATGCACCATCTGACAAAGTTTTAGTCCTTGTGAAGAACTATATGTACTGTGTGTGTAATCAGCTAATAATGGCTTGTCATTCCAAATCAACAAGCAACAAGATATTTGGGAAGAAAGTCCTTGGTGATGACCTGCTTCACAGAAATGGTACACCTCACTAAAAAATATGGCAGAAATGGCCCCAGTCGTGGCGCGACTGGCTGGGGCACCTGCACCGCACGCCGGCGACCCGGGTTCGATTCCCGCCCCGTGGTCCTTTCCGGATCCCACCCTGCTCTCTCTCCCACTCGTTTCCTGTCACCCTACACTGTTCTGTCTGATTAAAGGCATAAAAGCCCCAAAAAATATCTTAAAAAAAAAAAAAAAAAAAAAAAAAGATTTCATTTAAACAAAAAAAAAACAAAAATATGGCAGAAATTACCCAGATACTTTGAGTAACCTTGTTAGAAAGCAAGGAGAGATACTTGATTAATCATATCTTACACAAGTGGGTGTTGGATAGATGTACTAGAAAAGCTAGGGACCTTGATAACTTAAAGCAAGGCCTATCCAACTGTCCCTGCAATCTCAATGTGTGTGAAGTAGGTCTGCTGCATTTAGATGAATGTGCATTTCCCATTAGTCTCCTATAGATAAATCAGCTCATACAGTCGGCACAATCCACTAACTGCCCAGAGGCTTTGTTCCTGGCTGGCTGGGACTTGGCCTTGGCATGAGTCAAATCTACTCAAGTTTTTGTGTTTACTTTTAAGTGGTGATAACATTCAAGACGGATCAATAAACCACCGAGCAACCCAATACACGAGAAGTATTGCAGCACTTTACACACAGAGATGGCCAACAAAGAGACAGAGATAGCCAACAGCAGTATGGAGAGCTTCAAGGACATGTTCATGAATATGGCTGATGAAGCCTACAACTCAAGAGCCGGACTTCAGAAATGAGCCCCTTTTCAGGACTGCTCATCAGAAAACTGCTCAGGCCCAACGTTATGAACTAAGCAGGGGAATGGAGAGGAGAGATAGACAGGCATGTGGCATGAAGTGTGGACTTGAAATTGTAAAGAAACGGGAAGTGAAATTTGCCATGTAACATATCATGAGATGCACCTGTTCTTATTCTAGCGTATCGATCCTTAAGCTGTCAAAGCAGCTATGCCTATCCATACAGCTGACCAGCGAGGTATAGATAAGATAGATAGATGCATCAATAGATAGATAAACATCATTTTCAAATACACTATTGATTAACATAAAGGTGAAAGCAGCAAAAGACCCTATTTTACACACAGCCCACAGCTCCCCTTCCCTGTGTCGTCGCCCTGTTCTCAAGACGCAGTGTCTCCACTGTGCTGCTGTGGCTGTCGGCGTTACCTTGATGGCGGAGGAGGCGATCTGGAGGTGGTGCAGCTTGCGCAGTGTGCTCTCCCTGTCGATGAAGTACGAGGCGGCCAGCTGGTGCAGGGCCTCCAGGGTCAGCGCGGCGGTGCTGTTCAGATCGATCCCAACCTCCGGGCCTCGGCTCAACTTCCTCTGGTCCACAAAAATGGTCAAGGACTCCTCTCCTGACAGCCCAAGAGAGAGAGGGGTCACTTAATGCATTAGATTTAGCGCTTCAACGGAAGCCTTTATTCAAACTGACTTGGACTACATTTAAACACTTAATGACCTTTTGTTGGCACTTCTGTGCGCCCCCACCCCTCCGGAAATGACTCCATTGATGTTGGTGTCACACTCTTCTCTACCAGTGCCACTGACTATATACATTACTGTAAACAGCCTTTCCACAGTGGATCTGAACTGAGGCTGAATGGGAGATACTGTAAGGTTGTTTCTTCGACTCGCTACAGTATGAATCTCATATCAACACTGGGCCAGTTTGATCTAAATAGGATTGTGTCCCAAGTCAGTAAGTGCACGGAGGACTGGACATTTCCAGTTGTGCATCTCTAATCATGTGAAAGTAGACCATTTCACTGGACACATAAGAAATTCATGAAAGAGAGATGGGAATAATTCAGGACATCAGGCCCGGGGCCTCATTCGTTCCTAAAACTCACATACTGTATGCAGTTTTCTTATCTGAGATTTGTTCTTAGGAAAAAAATTGAATCTACACAAACTCAAGGGCTCTCTTACAAACTTTTGAGCACTGACGTTGTTTAACTGGTTATTGCAGTTTAATTATTGCTACAGTTACAGTATAATGCAAAATGTTAGGATTAAATGACTATATTTCTTGTATCTCTGAATAATTATTTTCAGCATTTTACAAAATATTTAGCTTTTTTTCAAATGAAAAACAAATTCAAATGTTCATACCAAATGTGCCTATTTTCAGATCTACTACAGACACTACTAAATATGGCCTAACTTTTTTAATCTGAGTTCTCGTACACAACCTTCTTAAGACAAGACCATTCCAAGGAGGGTATTGGTGAATGCTGTAGAAGAATAAGAATAAGAAGTGTTTTTTTCCTTAACTGTAAAACAGACCCGTCTGGTTTTGACATGCTTGTACTGTATATGGATGCTATGCGCACCAGCAATAGCTAAGGTCTGTTGCTTTGCCTGCACAACATCAAAACAGTTACCCAGTAGAACGATATCATTTATATGTGTGTGTCTGTACCTCCCAACGTGGCGGAGAGCAGGAAGTGCGTGCCGTACTTCTTGATGATGTTGTCTGTTATCTTCTGCAGGGTGGGCCTCCGCCCCAGCACCCTGATGCTGTGGATAAACTCGGGGTCAAGAGGTGCAGCCACTCCATTGCTCTCCTGCCTCTCCAAGGCCAGGCTGTTGACCCTCCATCTGCCAAACTCTCTGCAAAGCAAGGTAAGCGTTCAATGCAGCCTCTGCGTCAGGTGGGGGCAGGGAACAACAGGACAATATGCAATCTGGTGAAACACAGAAATGTAATCAGCAATATGCAAATCAGATTCAGCCCCCCCTCCCTCCCTCAGCTTTCCTCGCGGCTCCCAAAGAAACAGTGTGCTTATTCTTTTTCCACACAATTTATCTTCACTGCCGTGGTAAATCCGGCACAGTGGGTGCCGCTTGATTGTGCTGGGGGTTGAGGAATCTCCAGACGGACCAACCGGAGTAAACTCACCCATCCACGGAGACTTCTGTCCTCTGCAACACAGCGGGTTTGCAGGGTATCAACAGCTAACTTTGAAACTTTATTTCATTCTGCCAAGTATAAATCTTTTATAATGAGATATTTGAGAGACTTTGCTACCCACTGTTCCTGCTGTGTTTACTAGCAAACAGATGAGTTGTTTGTTTGGACTGTGACGTGGGATGGTAGTGGGAGATGGGGCCTCAAGAGATCATCATTTCTGTGAGATTAGTGTGACTCCTGCTGCCATTTAGCTGAGAGATCACCTTATTAAATAACTAGTCTCTCAACACACTGGCAATAATAGTCCAAACCCTGCACTGCACTCAATATGTTTCATTGCACTTGCCCACACTTGTCTACGCATGTGCACATTAAACCAAGCAGAAGTTGCAAGCTGTACTTTCCTTTCTTTTCCTAGGGAAAGAACACACACACACACACACACACACACACACACACACACACACACACACACACACACACACACACACACACACAAGCATACACACACAAACACAGACACAGACATACACAGATACACACACATACACAAACACACAGACACACACACACACACACACACACACACTCACTCAGACACAACAGGAAGAAGATGAACTGCAGAGCAAGTCATCTCAAGTTTCCTCTCTATGCAGGCTGACAGAGTGTTCTTGTGCCCCAAGGCCCAGGTCTTTTTGTTTAGTGCTTCGGAGATCCTCCTCTCCCACTCACTGTTTACACAGAATGCCAACGGGAAGTGTGATAGGTTAACGTGAGGCTTAATCTGCATCATTCATACATAATGGAACTGGCTTGTAGCCTCAAGATTATCTCTAGGTGATTAGCAGCCGGTATTCACTGAATATTACAGAAACGTTGTCTCATTGTCTTTAACGTCTCCAAATAATGAAATGTGGGGAAAATAACTTCATTCTTAGCACACTAAAACTATGAGCATGTTTTGTTTTATTGTTCCTAATAAACCACAAAAGAATTCGATGCTGTACTCTGTGAAACTTACATATGCTTACTGTTTTGCAAAGACGGGCAGTTTGCCCTAAACCTCTGGGTCAGCTCAGCAGGTTTTTTTTAAAGCATCCGCTACAATCAGATGTCCTGGTGGACCTTTAAAGCTATTCTGTGTGTACTTGAATGCCAAGAAAGTTTGAAAAAAAAGAAGAAGAAGAAGCAAAGCCCAGAAAATCAAAACTCCCAATGCCATTACTTATCCCTGTAAATCAAAAATATAAAAAATTCTCCCAGTTTTGTTGGGGGCTGAGTGGAGAGGGCGGCAATCATTTCAGTGTCTCTGAAAGACATTAAAAAGAAAGGCAACGAATGATCCACCCGTGGACAGTTGGATGGAGTGTATCATTACAGCCAATCAGCCTAACGAGGCCTGAGATGAGTGGCTGCTTGCCGGTGCTTGATGGGCACTCCACGCACACAGAGGACCATCCAGCAGCCTCTTGCCCACGAGGGAGCACGGGGGGACAGAGGGACGCTCAGCTGGAGAGGCCTTTGGCAGCCACCAGTGGGGACCTGGGGCTACGTCTAATCAAAAGGCAATAGTGGGGACCACAGGCGATGGAGATGGCATCCGGGAGGGGGGGGGGGGGGGGGGGGGGGAGGGTTGGGGGGCGAGGTGCTCGAGGTGCTGAGGCCCACACTCTAATCAGCACTGCTACATGTTATCGCACACAGAATACAGGGTCCCACATCTGAGAGTGTTTGAGGAGGACGCTGTTCAATCCTCATGGCATACAGTTCTTACATACATTATGCATTGTTGCCCTCTTTTCATGCCATAACATAAAAAATAATAAATAAATAAATAAACATGAAATAGCTATATGATAACTGTGTCTCCCATCAACCAACTAGAACTATTCTAAAAGATTGCAATTTTTTTTCACAGACTAATTAAATTTAGTTATAATATTTACATCTCACAATTTGGATTCTTTATAATAATGATAATGTGCTTATTATTACTCTAATAATATGCAGGCCTGAGTGCAGTAATCTCTTACTTGCTGCAACATCATCATCATCATCATCATCATCACAGTCAACACCTGCTGGCAGAAACACTGGGTAAACTGTCTGCCCTGTTGTACCATCAGTATTATTCAACGGCTCTTTATGTGGTCCTTCGTCAAGTATTACGACACAGATAAACTTGGAACATGTGCAATATGATCTAATGGAGCAGCGTATGTCTTCTGTCCACTCTAGAATCGACAGAGCTGTAAAAGATCTGCTGGCTACTATTACTGGTTATTTCCTTGTGTGACAGTAAAAATCTGATTCTATTGAGCAAAGTATTTGATAGGATATACTCATTACAGCCACACAACATTACAGTAGTATATTATGGCTTCCCTTGATGCACTGTGAAACATATTTGTATAATTAGCAAATTAGTATCAATGTGTTAATACTGAAATAAAATACTACTTCAACAACACAGTGCAATTCAGATTGAATTTGGATAACAATTTAAGTTTAAAGTATAGTCCAAAAGTAAGTCATTTTATGTTCCCTCCTCTCAGAGTAGCCCATGATGGCTGCATGTAATGCATTTCCCTACACAGTCATACTCACATCATGCACCTTGAATGTCAAATATGAAAGCTCAGCTTCAAAGGAAGTGCTGAGCAGCAAACATCTTGTTATATTACAGCAGAGCCATGCCACATATGGGCATGGACCGGTTCTGTGGGCTATTTTTATGGATCTTCTTGCTCATGAGAGACATCTGCTATTTTATTGGCTCTGTCACAAGCCATTGATTTCCCTAGAGATTACAGGACCGATAAAAGAAAATGTAAAAATAGTTTTCATCTGTCAAGATAATATCTCATTATGAGGAGATGTCATTAATCCTTTATTAAAATAGGGTATAGGCTTGTGTTGACTTGTTGATCAGTATGAAGTGATTAGGGCTTGCAGTTTAATTATCAGAATTATCATAATATGAGAAGATTGTTTGCTTCCACCACAAGAGGGAGGGAACACAGTAAATGGAAAGACCAGTAGGATTTATATGAGCCCAGAGACAGAAGGCATTTTTTTGTGTTTCACTATTTTCATTCTATTTGACTAAAAATAGACTGTGGTTCCTGCTTCACGCAACCACTTGCAATGACACAACACAGCCAAATGCATAATTAAATAGTAATGATGTAGCCTATGACAATTACAAACTAATTAGACCAACTCTGCACACGTGTGCAATGTGCATACACATTTACATATAAAGTCGGAACAAAGACACAACCGCTTTTTCAAAACAGCAAACACAAAATTGTTTGGTCTTTGGCACCTTTCGTCTCGCAGGTCTCGCATCTCACCTGTAAATCTTGTATCTCGTTGTAAAGCCGTGTTCGTATCGTTCCGTGAACTCCGTGAACTCCGGTGCGCGGTGAAACGGTCCTTTATCCGACAGGAGCCAGCTCAGGGGGTCAGCGGCATCAACGGAGGTGGCCGCGGTGGCTATAGCCCAGCAGCAGCGTAGGGTGAGTATCATTCCCTCCCATCGGCGCATCTGATCAACCGGTCTAAGACCAACACTTCGACCGAGCATTCTTCTCCCAAGGACTCTTCATTCTTTCAAATGTGTCTCTGTTCCCTATTGTAAGTGAATACACTGTGAACCATATCGATTTCATCATCAATTACATAAGCACAGACTGATGGATCATATCAACTTTGCAAACGAGCTGCTGCGCCAACATTTAAGCCATATCATTAGGCAATAGCCTAGCCTAGACTACATTCCGTGAGACAAGTTTGAAGTTCAACTCTAGTCCGAGCTTCTCATACATAGCCTACGCTCGTACACCAAGCTATCTTGTAGCCTGCAGCAGCATAATGGCAGTCTATTGGATATGGTTAAAGTATTAATATCAACCCGCGTTATTATTATAGGCAAATCATTTATTTACCAGAGAGGACAGCAGTGTTACTTCCTCAAAAGAAATAGCGTCCATGTGCACAGGTGAGACCCGTGCAGGGTAGTGTTTTTTCCCGTCCCGGTCTGCGCACCTTTCGAAGTTAGGTCTCCAAGAACTATGAGACGATGCGAACAGAACTGGACGAAAGCTGCGTTATGGGAAAGTTTTAGTCTATGCGTTGCTGTCAAATAGTAATCCCTCCAATGAAACCGAAGGTATTTCATCCATTGGTTACTTGGACAAAGTGTTTTCAGCATGTGGAGTATTCCAACAGCCGGAGAGACAGTGGCCGACTCTCCAGTTCTCTCGGTAAGCATTCAGCGATAGCCTACCGATTTATTCACGTTCATCGCTCTCCCCCCTCCCCACATTGGTTGCGTGCATATGAGGCGGGAGGACGTCGTCGATCAAGTAGCCCAAGCCATGGTTTTTATGCCCGTTTTCTGTCAGTGTATATTTTGCTGATGTACCATACGAGTTTGATTAGGCTGCTTGATTTTAGCATCTTTGAAGTGAGAAAAAGAAGTGCTGAAGAAGAAAATTTGAAGTGCTCTTCCATTACTGTACATTGGTGGAACTTTGTTAATGGTCAGTATTTGGGTTTCTCATAGCAAGGACGCATAATTTTGTTAATCACACCTGAAATGACAATACATTTCATTCGTGGCCAGTGGGCTATACCAAGCAAGTGGAATCGCAACCTTGACCTGAGAGGACAGTTTTTTTTCACAGAGTGTGAGTTACATGAGGGCTATGGGGCTGACATTCATTCACACACACACACACACACACACACACACACACACACACACACACACACACACACACACACACACACGTTTCAATAAGTAAATGAGAAGAAAGAAAAACTGTTGCAGAATGTAAGGGACTCTCCCTCGCTCTCTCTCACCACACACACGCACACACCACACTCACTCACTCTCTCTCTCACACACACACACACACACACACACACACACACACACACACACACACCACGCTCACTCACTCACTCACTCACTCACACACACACACACACACACACACACACACACACACACACACACACACACACACACACACACACACACACACACACATACACACACAAATATGTCATGAAATCTTATGATATCCAAACACACTGATAGTGAGTAAATAGGACAGGATTATGGCTATGATGGTTAAATGCAGCGTTTGCTAATAATCTTCAGATAAAACCAGGCAATCATTCTGAAATATTGGGCACCAAATTGCCACATATCACGCAGCCAACAGACAAATGTTTCCCCATCAATGTGTTTGACGCGCTGTACATGAATTGGAGTGTAAAAAGAGAGGGTTGCTTGCTGTCTGAAGATGATATCTAATGATATGGAAGTGTGGGAACCTTTGCTTGTGCAGCTAAAGAAATGCATTAAATATTCAATTTCTCCGCACCATAATTTGGGCCCAGAAAAGGAGAGGGAAAAGGGAAGGAGGCGAAATGAGTTTCCCTCAGGGCTAAAGACTGTTAGAGTCTCTTGTACTCTTCGCCTTTGTTGTCTGCATAGACAGTAATTGAAATGTTCCTAAACCTGCTTTCTCTCTCCATCTCTCTTTCATGCATGCATGCACGCGCACGCAAAAACAAGACAGACAGACAGACACTCACACTCACACACACACACACACACACACACACACACACACACACACACAGTCTGTTTCTTTCATTTATTTTTTTCTGATTTCTTATTTCTTCTTCTCTTTGTGCTATCTCCCCAGTCCTGTGTCTCTCTGTCCATCTGCTTCACTATTCTCCTCCATCTCTATCAAATCCCCCTGCCTCTCCCTTTCTCCTGCCTCTCTCTGGCCCCCATTGGTCTGAGAGCTCAGGGATGTGGTCAATGTTGATTATGTGTGAGGTAATCATCTCTGAATGCATGAATGAACCAGAAGGAAAAAGGGGACAAAGCCTGCTCACATGGGAGGATGACTGATTGTATTTGACATGACATCCTTGTGTGAGCAAAATGCTGACCAACTAATCAGGGAGAAACTGTTTTCTTTCTCCTGCATGGAGATGTCTCCAGGTCATATATGGCATTGCACTGTAGGCATGTCACTGTCCACTCTGAGATGCAGATGTCCAATTGTTGTAAACATCTGCTTTTCTGTGTGGTGCATTGTGTGCCTTTGTAATATCCCTTCTGCACTATTTGAAGATGGAATACACTAACTGCCATACAGTACATGCCGTTGGTGCAACATTAATTCAAGTCTCTCAAGTGAAATATGGATGCCTGTGCTTTTCAAATAAAGACACAAAGGCACGGAGGCTTAAATTCAGGGCAGGGAGTGTGTGAGACCTTGTGCCTTTTGTCATAGCACAGTCTCCATTGCTTATGTTGCTATTTTTGCAGCACCTCCAAGTGTGCCCCTTCCCTATCCTGAGCAGAGCCAGCGTGACCTAGAACCAAAGTGTGCTCGGGCAGATGTGCTCACACAAGGGCGAGAGGCAGATGTGCTCACACAAGGGCGAGAGGCTCAGAGACGGTCCCTCCATGGCTGCCAGCGCTCTCTGTTGACCACACGTGCAGCTCCGCTGGCCCCTGTTCCATCCTGTTATGATGTTTTTAGTTGCTCACTTGTGTGGATATCATTATTCATACCTGTATGTGTATGTGGATGCTGGCTGAAAAGCCATCTGTATGGGTACTAACACTTGGTTGAAAAATCATACGACAAGCACTGGGTAGCAATGTACAGTATGGGTGAGAAAATCTCTACTTAGAGTTTTGCTCACAGTTCAGTGCCAACGTTTACCTATCCATGATGATTTCAGTTAGCTGTGTTGTAATTTGATGCCGGTTTTGTGTTTACAACCCGCACTCATCCATTTTACAATGACATTCATATGAAAAGTGTATAAGCTCATCCCAGGCATATAAACGACGAGAGCGCCAGAGCTAGTACTCGAGTGGTTCTCCCTTTAGATTTGCTTGTAGGCTCCCTGCCTCTCTCTCTCTGCCAATTTCCTAGCTGGCCTGTTGATGGTAACAACTCCCTACTTCTACAGAATGAGGATTTCTTAAAGTTGCAAGAACAAATAAAAGAGTGCAAAATAAACGCCAGTCGAGCATAAATACAAGAAGTACCCCTTTATCATGGTTTGTTTTGTTCTGCCACATTCTTTGATTATCCTCTGCCTTTCAACAAATTAAACCCTGCGCTACATGCTGGGAAGAGATATTGATTTGCTTACTCAGCCTCTGTTTGGATGTTGAGACACTAACAGTAAAAAAAAACAAGTAGAGAAGACTGCTGGAGGGGACAAATATTGGTAAAATGGAGGGCATTCCTTTAAAGGACAACCTCTGCAGTCCATGACATTAAACATTGATTAGTTTTATCCATTTACAGAACAATAGATAGAGCAATCTACCCTTTAATTGGGAATTTGCACATTATTATGTGCAGTTAAAAAAAATCATGTCTTTATATGGTCCTTTAGTTTACACAGATTAGCATCTGATCATTCTGATTAGTCACAATGTCTAAGGATTTCAGAAGACTTAAGTGTGCTCCAGATATGAATCAAATATGAACACATAGAACAGAAGAGCTGCAGTCATTATAGTCCCCACCACAAATGTTAGATCATTTGGAACACATCAGAGAATGTTTTTCAGTTCAGTTTTCCGATATAACACTAGCTCAACTTGAATGCACCCCAGCGGACTTTCAACACTCTGCAATTATTGTGGGGGCAGTAGGAGTTTCATATAGTTCTGATTGTTTCCATCTGTTCCATGGCTCGCACCTGCCTGTGTTTGGGTGTGAGTCTCTCTCTCTAAATCATGCCAGTAGGGGTGTGTTGTGGGATGTGAATCGAAAACCGCCAGCAGTTAATGGTGATCTAATTGGTGCCAAATAGCTGGGGGGTTTAGCGTTCTCAGCGCGTGGCAATGTCAGGGCCCGGGCCACGGAACTCTCCCTCATTTGGCAGAGGAACCGAGGCCCCTACGGCTTCCTCGCCATTCCGTACGAGGCCCCAGAAGATGGCCCGGAGCTCGGGGGGTGATGGGAACACCGTTACAGGCTCTTCACGCTCAAATGAGCCCCCATGTGACATGATGCAAACGCCATGGGTCTGATTTGAACACATCAAGCGCCATGTGACAGTGACAGCAACAAGCTTGCAGGTGTTCTCGAGCGCACCAGGATTCAAATGGCGTTTGAAATGCACTGTTACAAGCGAAGGTGAAAAGACCCATCAGTGTTTACTTTAAAGAGTCGTGTCGATGAAGCAGGAGAAGATGTGGCGGTTCGGGGTATGAAAGGCCTGAGAGCATAGCAGGTTTTTATCATCCTGCTCTCTTCCCTGGCTTTGATACTTTTCAAAAGGCTTGCTTCTTGTTACATTCTGCTGCATGGAAAGAAGATGTGTAGTTAAATATTTGCTATCCTATATTTTTCTTAGCAGCAAATAGTATCCATAAATGATTGCTTTATTCCAAAGTCTAGCTTTGCTCAGTAGAACTTCAGTTGCGTGTGGTAGTTTTACAGTAAAGCACTGACTGTAGCTAGTTTACTCACACAGCTTTCCATCTCTTTTGTCTGAAATGCTACAGTATGCATCAGGACTCTGTGATACTTTTGTGATACTCAGCCTCTCCTAAGTAAAGAAAGGTTAGATTCATTTAGTCAACCATGACTAGCTGTTATCTATTAGCCATGACTTAGCTATACTTAAGGCCACTAATTGAGAATAGAACCTATGTTCATAGTCTATCCTAGCTCTAAAAAGTCCATAAATCAAATGTTATGTTGTATTAAGTCAGCTTCTTACAATTATACCGTGGGCATCTATTTGGTGTTAGTCAAGCATCTGTTTGGGTGGACATTTCATTGTTTTGGCATAATCTAAAGTTTCTCTATTTTCCATTTTTACTACAAGCACTGAATTAATTCTTTCCAGTAATATTTTTTTGTTATGATGAAAAGAATGATAAAAACACGGTGACAAACATTATACTGACACCACGAGGGGTGTTTTAACCATGGAAGTGCAAGGTAAACATCATCATCTCTGTTGTGGCTGGAGGGGGTTGTAAAATTTATATAACTGCCTGTGTGCTTTGATGCGAAATCAGAAACAATGAGACTCAGACGGAGAATTCTCTCTCCCTCTCTCTCTCCCTCTCTCTTTCTCTCTCTCTCTCTTCCTCTCTCTCTCCCCGGATTCATTGCTCATGGGCCACTGTGACTCACTCATTATATGGTGTTGCTCCTTTCCCTGACACCGTAACCTGTGAAGTTCCTGTGGTCCTCATTAACCCCGGCTGGCATGTGCCTTGTCTTATCTGCCATTGCTTGCCATTTGGAATGAAAGTAGATGATTTTTTTTTCTGTCTCTTTTATTTCAGGAACTTTGAGGACACATTTTTGGTTTTATGTCTTTTACTTTTCATTTTTCCAATTTTTGACAATGATCAAAATGGTTTAAAGATCACAAATATTGTAAAAAGCACACACATATATAAATATATAATGTCGTTAAAATCAACAAATCCTCTCAGAAGAGTAACCTCATGGTCATTCTTTTGAAACTCAGAAGTGCAGTTTTTTTGTCCTGTGGTTGGATTGATTTACCACATTATGCACACTGTCACTGATACACACAAACACGCTCTCTCTCTCTCTTTCCCCTCTCTCTCTCTCTCGTTCTCTCTCTCTCAGACACACATACACACACACACACACACACACACACACACACACACACACACACACACACACACACACACACACAGTTCTTAAACAGGGAAAACGTAGCCTTAGGATTGCCTCCAAATTCATTTTATTGCTCATTACAAACTAACCTGTGACATGAACAACACCTAATGAACCTAAGACACCTCCTCTTTTGCTCTTATTCTAACATATTCATTAGTGTATGTAAATCTCAGTTTTGTCGAGTCTGTGTGCATGTATGGTGTGTAATATAAGTTTGTCCACTGAATGCCAGTTTACTCATTAATTAGGAGTCCTAAAATGTAAAGCCACTATCCACACAGTGGACCAATTTGACGTTGGCTCCGATGCGGATTTCTGAACTGATGTATTTTTCATACGGCTGAGCCACAGAGGGCTTAGCGTAATCGCTCATAGGGCCAGAGATGCCAGGGCCCGTGGCAATAAAGCACCCGATGGGAATTTCTAATCAAGCTCAGTTAGAGTTTGAAAATGAAACGTAGAGAGCATTTAGGAGCAGTGGTTCATGATTCATTTAGCGTGGTTCTCAAAGGCCCGCGGCCCCATTCACAGAACTGTTTAACGTCCAGATCTTCAGATGGAAATTGGTCATGAAGTAAAGACTGATACAATCCCGGTGAGAATATGGTGTTATGTTATGCAATGCTGGTGAGCTGCTGTAATGTCCGTTTTGGCGTACCCACAGGTAGAGCTCTGCTCATATGCTTGCCAGAGCACTTGCAAGGTCTTAAAATCTTCCCCAGATCATTCAAATGATCCTGGTGTTAAACCAAATTGATCTATGATGTTTTCTGGGTTTTCCTGATGCTGGAATGGGACTCTAGTTTTGTGTTACAAGCAGTGTCCATGCAACCATATACAGTACAGCGTGCCTTTTTGAGTAAAGAAAAATGTTCACAGCATTAGTAACGGTCTTCTAGAATGGAGCGAGTCTCATGGCTTTGCTGCGGAGAGAGGAATGCTTCCGGTCGGCTCTGAGGCATATTGATCCCTGCGCTGAGCAGCGGGTATTGGGGAACGCGTGCGGCTCTGGGCTGACGTCTCCGGCTATTCTGAGTGCATCATGCTGCTCTGACCATCCATGCCTCCGCAGGTCACAGGGATTAAAGAAGCCCTTCCTCTCCCCTGGCAGGAGTGCTGAAATGGGTCTCAGGTGAAGCCGAGAGGAGGACTGTGGGAGATCTCTGTGCAGACTGTGGAGGACAGGCATTGATTGCACCAAGGGAACTGCATCTTGGTCGAGTAGACTTCTTTTTTATTCGGTCTAAAATTAAATTACAACATTTGAGTGGGGGTTCAAAGAAGCACTTTATATTAGAACTTTTTGAGTCTTGTGAAGCTTTACAAGGAACCCAGTCTGCCTTTTGAATTGTTCTGTAACAACTATTTTATGGTCATTGTGGGCCCTGACTTTAATAAACGATCTGAAATATAGGGCTGAATATTAAAGGGATTAGTTAAGTTCATTCCACAATAAGATGTATGGAGCTTAATTTCTTTCATTTTTCTCTATCAATAGCTTTTCCGTTAGTTACTCTACCCAGTAATTCTTCACAAAATATTTGACATAATGTTGCTGTTCATCAAATCTTAAGTGGAATTTCAAATTTAGAGAAACAGCAACACTTCACCATCACTAGTTTGATCTCCTCTTAATTAAATACATCATATCAATTAATTGATTTTCTTAACAGTCTGGACTGCAAAATGCCTTTCTGTTCAATTTTGCTGCAGAGAACAACCGATGAGTGTGCTTTTGTTATCAGGGAACATTTGCATTCTGTAAACCCTATGAAAATGAAAGCACATTTACTGCAATCACTTAACAGACTAGCAGACGGGGTTCCAAAACAGTGCTGCAACGCAGACTGATCTCTTTTTAAAGGATTTTCAGTGCAGGTTTATTGTTTAGCCTGGTCCCTAAGGGTTAGTGAGAGAAACCTGCTCTCGTTTTCAATACAATCTCCTCTTCGGTCTGGCTGGTTGCCGAGATTTTAGCCTAATGAGCATGGCTGAGCTCTCCTGCAGCAGAACCGCTCGGATTTTCCCCATTTGTCTATCAGTAATTGAAGGAACATTTCCTGTCCGCTGATTATCCAGCCGTCCTATTGACAAAGCAGAGCTTTGATGTAGTTTCACAGCATGTCAGATATCCAGTGACCCGTTATAAAACAGATAATCACGCTCGTGCATATGATGTGGTTCTGAAATGTTAAAATACTTGATTGTGGTGAAACAATTAGCTGGTTTTTCATGCATTAAAGGAAAGTTCATTTCTCAGCTAAATGGGGTCAATCCATTAAGCATACAAAAAAACTAGTGGTTTGTAGCGTCTGAATCATGAATGAACAAGAATTCAGGATTTATCACGCACCATTTGCAGGGAAAGTTTGATATTAGAATGTGAGTACACTCATGTCCACTAACACAACATATTGGGGCTGTCTGAACTTGACCTAAACTAATACCTTTTAGTGCTCACTGGAATGATAGTGATACCAATTGTACACACATCCAAACGCAGATGCTGTGCCCTGAAATGCAAAATATGAATCAGTTATTACCAGCCACCATGTACCCTTCTCAATGTGAGCACGATAAGCAGGTAAACAAAAGCATCCTCCTGTTCAGATAATTGTGATTCAGTAAAACCCCCCAGATAAAAGGCTCTGTGGATTAAAGAACAAAATAACAGAAAGTCCTATCTCAGTGTGATCAGGCTGTCATGAGCCCTGCGCGCTAAGTTTTATCTCCAGTTCTCTTACTGTGCTGAACAGAAGCCCGGGGGCCAGAGACTGGAATTGAGTTACAATGATGAGGATTACACAATTTAACCCCCCGGGAACGGCTGATCACTTTATCTTGTTGTGTTTTACTGGAAAGTGGTGACTTGGCTAACTCTTATCATGCCGAACAGAGCGAAGGCGGGCGAACGCACGTCGAGGAGACGACGGACTCGCCCTCCTGATAATCCAGCGCCGTCCACGGCTACGGAAGAAGTCGGCCGGAAATGTAAAGGTGCCGCTGTGCTCGGCGCGGCGGATCATTCAGAATGGGTGCAGTGTCACTCGAAACGAGCGCGTCCGTGGGCGCGGCGCTCGCTCGGGCTTTTTGAGGTCTTCTTTGTTCCTTATATGCTGAGGGGTGATTTCCTTTAAACCCCCTACTAGCTCGACTATGCACTGGCTGGAGGCACACTTAAGACCCTGTCCTACTATAAGGCATGTATCCAGCTGGGCTTCCTTTGAACATCACACCCCTTTTTCCAAGTCTGTCATCACTCCTCTGCAGAAGCTCACGGCAGACAGATTATTCTGTCTGCCACAAAAGTTCTTGGGTTAATTCCATGGTGACCTTGTGAATTACAGACAACAATAGAACCGGCGCCATGGTCAGCACTCAGTCAGTGGGAAACGCAGTGGGAAATGCCTCATTATCGACACATTATGAAGACATTGCCATTAACAGACCCACTCATCAGCTATTTCACAGTTTGTAAAGTGAAAATGAGCATTTTTCACACATGAAGTATTCTTGTACCACCTCGTGGACCCAGAGGTGTGGGGGGACTGTTCAAGCCTACTTGGCAACGTTTCAAGTTTCATTTCTCTGATGGTTTGCAACAACCGTCAGAAGAGTGTTGTTTTGGGGTTTTTTGTACGACAAACACTAAAGAAACGGGTCTTTCACTTGAACGTTTCTGATAAGGAGAAACCCAAACATCCAAATTTATTTTGGAGGGAAACTCTCTGCCAGCCCTCTGATGTCTGGCATCTAATCAGCTGAAAGGGCTCCAAACTTTAGGCAGAATTTGTTGCGATAACACAAGTAGAATTGGAAAACTAATTTGATTGGGGACCTAAATTTATTGCTCTGTTAAAACCAAAAGTCTACTAAGTCTTTTTTATGTTCCCAAAGCACAAATGCTGTTTATGGAACATCTTTGTCATTGTTCTTACTAACACGTTGGGCACCATTTCAAAACAATCTACTTATAACGACTGTTGCCTTTTAAAAACCTCTTGGAACATAAGACAGGCCTATCTTCTTACGGGCGGTAGTCTAGAAAGCCGTATTAAGCCTTGTCAGCTGACGCGTAATATTTGATGTGATATTTAATCTGTTAATGTTGTATATTGGCACAGTGTGTTACTGCAGTGTACAATGTTGTTGTTGTTTATGTTAACCACACAAAGTTCTGTCTTTTTTAAACCTTTGATTCAAATGAATGAACACTAAAATACTCAAGTTGTATTCCAACATTGTCCCATATGTCTGTGCACAAGCTATTGCATCATCACAGCTACGAATAGTCATGTAGTAGCGTACTGTAAATCTCATTCTGGTCAGTTGCCGTACTCTCTGAGAATTCCACTGTCTACACTAACTGAACCCAGATAGTGTTGTCATCTTCCTCTGGGCCGGCTTTCTCCTGTTTTTCCTTGCCGGTGTGTTAATCACAAAGGAAATCCCAGCCTCCCCCTCATCTCATCCGCCTTATTTGCAGCCAACCTGCGCTTTGCTTTGCTTTGCTTTACACCCTCCTCGTGCCCACCATCTAAATCAAATCCTCTACTAAATGTGCTTATGCAAACACAGACGGCAATGGAGCTGCCTGCCTGCCTGCCTGCCTGCGTGCTTCCCAACATTCAATCTCTCCTCCATCCCCCACACACTAAGAGTAGAGAGGGAGAGAGAGAGGGAGAGAAAGTAAGAATGGTGCTGTATTGTGATTCCTAACAGCATTATCCGTATTCTCTATCTAAACTCAGACAGGACCTCAGAAGTGTGAGGACTGTGCATTCTGACCTGACCTCCATCCAGGCTCACACCCTTTCTCATCTGCCCTAGAGGAGACAAAAGGAGAGAGGCAGACAGAGGAAAACATGTCGACTAAAAAAACCATCCCCTCGTGGGGTCGGAGTGAACCCTTGACCTTCTCTCTGTCCTGGATCTTTGGCCGCATCTGCACCGGGGTCCTCTTCAGTCTGACAGTGCGGGGCCAGGGGGTTACGCAGGGGGTTACGCAGGGGGCACGCCACCATCCTGATGCCCGCGCCGAGACGCTGGCGTGGCGCGGCACCTCCACTCCACTGAGACCCCGTGGCACGGTGCCTGCCAGCCTCGCTCTGGCGCACTGGGGCCAAGAGAGTCACTTCTCCACGCCAGTGAGCAAGTCTGGGCAGCAGTGCTGCATCTCATGTGCAAATGACCAGCAGAGCTTTAAACAGGCTCTATTCAGTTGACTGCTTTTTCTTTTTTTAGATTATTTGTTGGAATATAAACAGCATTGCCAGCAGAAAAGATATATTGACCATCATGAAAATAAAACTGCCTTTTAATGCACCTTGCTGTTTAGAATTTTAAATGTAATTTATCTTTTGGGTCTCAGACAACATGTGTTTCAGCATTTTCTGACAGAAAGGTAAGGCGTTTACACAATTACTGAATAATATCAAATATATGAATTTTTTTCCTTGGTCGTTTTAAAATGCATCCACTAAAAATTCCAAATGCCTCTGTTATCACAGAAAGGCTCCCTTTCAGCCATGATTATATAGTGTATATCTTCATGTTGATGTCTTAAAAGTTTAACCATCAAGACAACTATTTCATTTTCATAAACATGAAATCCATTTTTACCCTCACCCCTCCACAAATTCAGATGAGGTGAGAGAATTCATTATCACTAAAAAAAAACACCACCAACAACAACAACAAATGCACACATGCACACCTTTCACCACCATCTGCTCGGCAAGAACTAGTTGGGGGAGTGTAGGGGCCCGGTCTCCTTACCCAACATAAACAGCTTCTTGAGTTATTTCCTGGGAGACACATAGAATGAATGAAATTAGATTTGGCTCACGGAACGGCTTCTGATCAACACTGGGCAATAAACACGCCCGGGCCTGAAAGTCCTTCTGGGAGGTAGGGCGTATAGATTGTGGGCAAGATTGTTCCAGAAAGAGAGATTGCACTGCCTACATACAGGTCAGACAGAAGCTGAGCCACTCTCAGGCAGACATCTTATAATGGTGAAGCCTGCGTTTGCATTGTGAGGGAGGCAATTAAGATGAACAGTTCAACATTAAAAGCCATATTTACAGCCTTTATGGGGATAAAGCAGAACCTAATATTTCCATGCCTGACTGTGTGTGTGTGTGCTCTCTCTTTTAGAGGATTACTGGAGAGCAATCCAATCCATCTGCACATCTAGGTTGTACTGTATGGTGCGCTGTGATGTGATGGCCCACAGTGAGCAGCTGAATAGGCGAAGTGTGGGAGGAGAAGGTTTAGTTGAGTGGTGGGGAGGAAGCCACGGATGATGCCAAAAAGGTTTCTCCAGAGAAATGAAGATGTGCACGGAGACACAGAACAGTCTGAAGTTAGGGACACAAATATTAAGAAAAATCTCTCCCCAATCCTCACAAAATTCCCCCAAATCCTTGCCTCACCTCACTCTATTTTAAATTCCTCAGGGCAAAATGAAATGTCTTAATCAAAAGATAGAAAAAAAACAGAAATAGATTAAATGGGCCCTTGACAAAAAAATATTTTACTGTGAATCACAAGCTCAAACAGCCACCCACAAGGAAATCCAATGACCTACTTTTCACCAAATCTCTCGCTGCTGGACTAGGACCCTACTAAATAATGACGCTGGTGATTGATGTACCTCTCCGTCAGACCAACTCTCAAATAGGCCATTACACAGTCGCCCTTCATTTGTCAAGTAGTGGAAGTCACCGAGGGTTAGGTGGAGCAGAGAGTGGATTCAATTCCTGTCATATCAGAAGGAAATGCCTGCCCCCAGAGGCTGTTTTCCCAGAAGATCATTTAGAACCAGACATTTCCCAGAGCCTGTCAGTGCCAGTGTTTGATTTATTTGCAAAAAAGAACCATTATAAAAACTGCTTTCCATTTTGAAAGAGAAAAAAAACACATTCAAATATTGTTGCATAAGGGGGGCACACATGCACAGAGACATACGCAAACACACACACACACACACACACACACACACACACACACACACACACACACACATTGAATAGAGCAAGTGCGACAGCCTCAATCGGAAACACTATCATTAGCATGGGGCCGTAATAAATGTAGGAAGCGGCGAGCTCTCTGACCTCCTTGAGTGGTCATTATTGGCCATATGCTAGAAGATGAAATACAAGTTCAACCCAGAGATCAGCGAGAGCCTCTGAAGGCAGTGACTTCACACATGCAGATGTGCTCTTACCGACCAGTGCAATAAGAAGTATGAAAGAGCACCAGAGGAAAGAGATGATAGTTATTTATCTCAATACTGCTACCACTGTCAGTCTGTAGGCTAAATTAGGTTTGAGTCCCACATCATCTGTGGATCATATGCCTTGCTTCGTATAGATGCTTAGCAGCCCCGAATTGCTGGTATCACAACATACTATCTCAGGAGGCAAGTCACGGGAGAGGCCCAGATTAACACATGCAGCCTATGTCCTTCCCCTGCTCCCTACACGGGCCCACTGTAGCTCGTAAAGTGACAATGAGCAGTGATGATTTCTCCTCCATAAAAGCTGGCTCTCTTGCCAGCGCGCAGCCTGTCTTTATGAGCCCTGTAAAAACTGCCATCTGTCATTGAGGACGCACTTCGGGGTGCGGAATAGGCGGCTTCAGAGATGGCAGCGTGTCGCGGAGCGTCTCGGAGACACCTGCCCATCCCTGGCTGCCCAGGCTGTTTATGAGGACGTCTGTCAGACGCATCTTAAATACATTTATGTGAGCTGTGTTCATTCATATACATGCTCTGCTTGCGGTCATGTTTATGTAGAATAATAGATTAATTGGGGAAGTCGTGCCAAGCATGGTGATTAACACAACATGTTAAAAGATGACATTACCTTTGGGTGAGTTTAAAGCAGCTACATCAGAGAAGAATGATAGAGAATTGTTGCACAGATTCTTAAAGAGGCTTTTGTGGAAAGTAGCTAGAGAAAGATGACAGATTTTTCTATTTTTCCCAGCTATTATTATTTTCTCTTCCCTTCCCCCTGAGGAGAGCCGTGTAAAGGGGGGAAGTGTCTATTTTTCGCTCAGGTGTGGAAGGACCGCGGTGGCACTCTTCCCACTTCCTGCCAATCAGCGCGTGAGCTGCGGCTCACCTTGAGCGTGCGACTGGATTGATCTGCCTCCGGGGCATGTCCGCCGCGTGGGCCGCGCCAGCCTTCCCCACATAGAACACGCCAAGGTCACGTCGGAGCTGTCACTCCTCACTTGGGTAGACGGGCCAGATGGCCGCTTCTTAGGAAGATGGGGGGGGGGGGGGGAGAGAAAGGGACAAGCAGTGGACATGTCATGCTGTACCCTAATGGGTATTAGTTCAATTCCTCTCTGCTGCATTTGACGTCGTGACTTAGCTTTTCATTAGGTTAAAGTGGGGAATGTTTTGGTAATCTGTGTCAACGTACACAAAGCCTGCCATGTGTGTCTGGTGGATCAGATCACAACCACGTCACATCTTCACAGATTTTACTAGAGTCTTTAAAGCGGCTGCTTTTGAGGACATGTACTGTGCAATGTGGTAATAGCTTAGCCCAAAAGAAGACATTTCTTGGTCAAATGTTTATATTTTGTGGGGATTTTACCCCAAATCTGTAGTCCCCAGCTCTCAGCTCATGTATTTTTTCTCCCTGAGGGTCAAGTCTTACACAGGCAGGCAACTAAAGCCCAAAGAGACTCTGGTTATCACTAATGATAACCACTAGCGGTGACCGCCTAATCCGCACCACCAACAGAAAGTTACTCAGAGCTAAGCTACATTATTTATCCATTTTAAAACCTGAATACATAAATCCTTAGCAAACTTCGCCATCAGTGTCCTCAGAGTATTTCTGGTCTGCACACTTCTTTCTGGTGTGCCGGTAACATTGTATGTTTTATTCAAACAGTGTGCAATTTCTAGTTCCCCAAATACTCTGCCCCAAAATGCAATAATATTTGACAGCCTGTGACCACTGAGACATTTCCTATATCTGCTGTATCGCACAGCTCCAGGCCACACAGTCAGACAAAGGGTACAAGAACACTAGAATCTTTTCTGGCGATGTCGCCGTGACATTGGACGACACACCTCCCGCGTTTCAAAGTCATCGGGCAAGAAAAGCGACAGTAGTCCACATAAGGGAATGACAAAACGGTCTGTTTGGTCGCGTGGTCACTTCCTCTGCCACCTGGAGAAATGTCACAGTGGGCCAGGAGTCCGGGCTGTCGGGGGGGAGAGGGAGGGGGGCATGTCACACTGACGCCTCGTGGCTGAACCCCAGCGCGCAGATCACAGCCAGAATGACTCCATCACAGCTGCCGCGTGTGCACCAGGAACAAGAGCCCCTGACTTGGGCCGTCAATCCCAGATTTCCCCACAGCTGAGCTTTAAGTACACCTCATTACACCTGTTCTCTGACCTGCGATGCAGATGCTAGTCCTTACTAAAAGACAGTGGTCTGAGACACATTGGAGATGACTGTACACGGCAGTCTAACAACTAACACAAGAATGCAATATCTGTATATTGTTCTCAACTGCATACAATATGTCAATAACATTTGACAGGTTCGTTCTTGTAGGCCTACCTACAGATTTAAAATCATTTTCCTTCTGCAATAAAAAAAATATCAATCACAGTATAATTTAACTATACTGTACAGTACTGTAATGAAATACAGTGTGTCAGATTTGGATTTGATTACCTCTCTCACCACATTTCTCACATCCATTACCTGAACACAATACAAGAGAGAATTCCCATTACCAAGATATTGGACAGGAGGACTTGTGGTATTACAGAAGTCTAATGCTGTAAGCATGTCTTCTTAAATCATGGCTGGACGTGGGTCTGTATAATGTCCACACACACAGGGGTTTTCTCCAGAGGCACTGGGGAGCCAAACTGCACGGAGGCCAATAATAATGTGTGGCCTGACGTCAGAGAGGTGACGGGGGTCAGAGGGTTTTGTGCGGCCGGGGTGGTGTTGGGGGGGGGGCAGGGGGACATGGCTGCAGTTTAGAGAAGTGGATTCTCACTGAAGTGTGAACACGGAGAAAGGGGTGAGAAGGTAGATTGGGGTTGTAGAGGTCAGCTGTGCAGTTATTTAGGCTTTATAGCTTTCCTAGATCCCTCCAGGGTCAGCCGTTTCATGCATCCTCAAAGAGCTGAGATGCCGGATGGTGGTTTGAGAGGGTCTCCCAATGCTTCCTGTGCAAACACAGATGAAATGTTTACGTAAGCCACCCTTCATATGACTTTACCATTCCAATTTTACTAGATGAGCCAATACCCTCTCAGCTCTGACAACTGAGCCTTGCATCCCACAGGAATTCCTGTACAAAGACAATCATAAAACAGAATGAGAGTATCGAAAACAATATAATTTCACAATGATCCTCAAAAATATCTCCCTTCTGGGAGATGTGGTTCATGTTGTGGGCCTCATTTACTCTGTAACCTCAGCCGTTCAGCACAAAGACAGTGCTGTTCACTGTGAGGGTATGTCTGTGCGGCAATAAAAGTGGGATAATAAAGTCAGGTAATTCCACTGGAAGTCACCATCCTATCACAGGAGAGGTGGTCTGGTTTTCCCACAGCACACATATAATAAGCAGCAGCTGTTCCAGTGGGAACTGATTAATGTCGTTTTAGAAAAAAAATCTGTGATTATGTGGTGGTGGAGATAAAATACAGGAATTCAGTGTCTCACTCACATGATTGAATCAATTTTCATATGCACAACATCAAAAAAACAGCTTTTCAAAACCTTGGAGCCATCACCAGTATATATATATTTTTAAACCCTTGTAACCCTGCTGCCCTTGTCAAGGGCATGTATCTGTACATAACAAATTGCATTGCATGGGTATTTTAGACTCACAATATTATGATGAATTTCCTAAAAACACCACAAGATATAAAAGGGGATCATAAGAGATTTTTGTTTAGCTTCAGAAACATCTAGACAGCAGAAGGGGCATTAAACATTTCTGGGACTTTTCTGGGCAGACAGATCAAATTCAAGAATAATCTTGGATTTTGGGGGGGGATCAAAATTTCAGGGGTTGTCCTAGATTTTCTGCATTATTATAAATATTTTCATGTTTTGAGGATTGGAGATGATTTGTTACGATTACGACCACAAACATTCTAAGAAAAATGAATCTATCCAAAGTAGGACACGCACATTTGTCCTGCTGTTGAGTAGCCCCTGATTAAATTAAGAGGGCTACAAACACTCTCCTCGTATTGCCATTGTTCCCGTGCAGAAAGCTTTTGTTGCATTTTATCAGTGCCTTGAGCAGACACAAACAAAGGTCTCCTGTACTGTATGTGGCTGAGTCCAAAAAAAGAAGAGGAAGATGGAGGCACTTTGCGGCCTAACGAGAGCATATGGCTGCGGCTCTGTAGGGAAGGCCAGGCGGGCGAATGTGCGCTGCACCGTGCGCCCTGGTCACTGAGTCAGCCGCCCTGAGCGAGGGAAACGCACCAAATTCAGCTGTCGCGGAAAAGCTCGCAGCCTGCGCGTCAGCCATCACAGGCTGCCTTTGTGTACCCTTCTGCTCTAATTTGCTTGGCTGCCCTGATGTCAAATGATGAAATCATTCAGTAACCTCCATAAGGGATTTTTTTTTAGACCCATCTTTATATGGCGCTCTTCACTCTGAATTGTTCCTAGCAAGCCACAAATCACATTCACTCAAAATAATTTGATATAAAGTACTCTCAAAGCTACAGTGGCATTGTTTCCTGTGAAACGTCAGATCCATTGTGAAGTTCTGTGAAGTTTATTCATCAGATAATACCCTTATGATGGGCCATCTCATTTTCGAGGATGTCCTTCATGTACACACACACACACACAGAAAAACATTAAAATACACAAGACAAGTCACAGATACACTCATACGTATTCACACAGAAGCTCTCCAACACCTAACCACATCCACGCCCACTGGTTCACTAATCAGGAAAAAATATACCAGTTATACAGGTTACAATAAATCAAGTCAATATATAAGTCAAGGCCTGCATTAACACAAGCATGCAGTTGCACATTTGGAAAGAAGAGGGGAAAGTTAACTTCAAAAGTAATTAAAAGCAAGAGCAAGAAATTACCTAAAATAATGAAAAGAGGTGATATATCTAAGAGCACTGGGCAAGTTATTTCAGTCTGAGGGTGCTTTACATTTAAAGGCACGTCACCCAACTTTTTTAGATATACTGGGTACATAAAAGCAAGGATGCTCAGTATGTCTTAAAATATATGGTGACCTGTAAGGCATTAGATATTGTTTTAGGCATGATGGGTAATTAAGGAAAATACATTTGAAAAATACTAACTAGCTAATGAAACCGTCTTCTAGATTTAGTACGTAGCAAATTCAGTGACTCATACATATAACAATGGTGGGCTCCACAGGGACACATACAAATGTACAGAGACCATTAACTGCATTCAGTGGTTGAGGGCTTGAATTGGATGTGTTCTGATAGCATGATCAGCATGATCTAATTAGGAAAAACTTGAGAGGCAATATTTAGCCTAACCTGGAGAGTAGCTATTAATTGAGAGGTTTCAATTGATTAATTCCCAAGCTGCAATTTATCTTCTTTACAATAAAACTAATGTGAGGCTTAAAAACAAAGTTGAGAGTCAAGCCAAAGGCCCACGTATTTAAATTCTTTGACTTTCGCAAGTGGTCATCCACAAAATTAAATGATGTTTTGTTGGCTTAGTGTCAAAGTGCAAATCTATTAGCAAAAAGCATACTGAACGACTTTTCTTATTCAATAAAAGTTTGATGGAAAATAACCACTTTTTAATAACGTCAAAGTTTGATTGTAGTGCATACTCAGTCTGTGAAAGGTGAGATCACAGTGTCATCTGCATATAACTGAATGTGACAGCCTGAGCATATTTTTGGGAAGTCATTAATAAAACCAAAAAATAGAAGAGGCTTCTATTCAAATACTAAAACAGATACACCCAATCTTTGAAACCGTCATCCATAACATGACACATCCCAGTTTCTAGGGACCAATATTCCATGCCAGAGCCCCTGACAGAGACACAACCACAAGTACTTTTGCAGCAAACTCTCCAAGAACAACTTATGGAGCAATAATACAAATGGTCCACTGCCACAAAATGGCTGCCTTCCAAATGAGGCTGGCGTGCTAATGGATTGATAATTGATGGTGGTGAGTAGGAGATAGCATGGGTGGCAGCGGCAGGCCAACACAGTGGTTGACCACAGTCTTAGAGTCTGTGCAGGGTTTAGTAATGAGGGCCAGTGCAACGCTGGGAAGGTGCTTTCACATGCCAGTGGCTGTCCACTGAGGCCCACGCTCTCACCTGCAATCCCTCTTATTGCAGTGCTGAAGTGTATCTTATCGGCCCGACAGAGTGATATTAAGAGACTGAGGTTGGACATAATTAACTGGTTTAATGACATGTGATACAGTGGGTCATTAATTTTTAATTTAATACGCCCAATTTTGCAGCAGTATGACAGTGACATTTCTCTCCCCATATTCCAGACATAGATTAAACGATAAAATGGTAACTGATGTCTGATAAGAAATGAAACAAGAGTACGTTCCTATTACTAGAATTATCAGTAAATTCAACTTAAAACAAAGCTGTGCGCTGCATGTGCTTGAGAGAGAGAGAGAGAGAGAGAGAGAGAGAGAGAGAAGGGAACGCACAAAAACAAAAACAAAATGGTACTGAATTGTACTGGACTGAATGGCAAGACACATCACACTCAACATCCAGTACATAATTGCTCAACCACCATGACAGTTCATCTGTTTCCTTTAATCACAGTGCTATTTCAAGGATTGGTTGTTTCAAAGACACCGAAGCAGGGTTTGATTGACTTTGCGATTCGACTTTAAAAGCCTCAGTAGTCATCCATCTCAATGCAGCATGCGGTGTCTGTGAGCTGTGAGGAAGGTCTTCTTGAGATGAGATAAAAGGAGGTGGAAATCAAGAGAGAATGCAGCTGTTGATGTCTTGTGTCTTTCTGTCAGCGCCATAAAGTGCACCTCAAACATTTATATCTTTCCTGCTGACTTCTACCAATTCATAAAAAGACTTCCATGATAAGGACTAGTAAATGGTCAAGTTGGGTTTGACTACTGTACTGTATGTAACCCACAGGATTGAGAAGCCCAAGACAGCAGAGCTAGTAAGCAGATACAAATGCAACACTCTCAGTAGTGCGTATGCCCGCACATTAACTTACAGAATGGTGAGTCTTCATGCCCACATTGTTTTTTTGTAACCCTTCTCTTCCACCCTTTATTATGTCACTGAACAACCTAAGCTCTTACTACCTCAAAGTGGTGAGTAACTCATATGAACGTCCCACTGTTAGCTTCATACTGTACTGTCCAGGAGTCTCCCTGAGACCTTCATGGGGGTCACACTCAAGGTCAAGCCACAGAGACTCTCACCCTCAATTCCAACATCAAGTGACTTGACTGCTTGACATGCCTGGACACAGGCACAGTTTAACCTGCATTCAGGATGTCCTTCCTCTAATTCACCTCTTATCATTTTTATCCAAGTTGAAGAGCACTGACTCTATTGTTTGGTGAAGTGCATTATGGTTTTATCAATAGCCTTCCTTTTTACACAGACAATAACAGCAGAAAAGCAAATGTTACTATCCCTTCCTCTGATTTCAAAACATTTCAAAACACAGCATTCAGCATTTAGTTGTTGCTCCCATCTGCGCCAGAGACAGCAGCTCTCTATTGTATTACAGCATAAGATAACCACATCCTCCTCGTACTTGGAGAACTGCACAGCAAACCTACAAATGAACTTCCCTGAGGTGAAAAGAACTTTTAGAACATTCCGTCTGATCTCAGAGATCTTCTGATACAATGCACAGCTTCATGATTAGGCTCAGAGGCAAGTGGTATGAGGGCTCATACATTTATGAAAAGGATCATTAGACACATTTCTGCCTTATTCTACAATGACAAAGATGGAGCATCATATTATCAGCTATCTACTAAAAAAATTGGCGTGTTCCAGCCATCTGACCACATTAGGCAGTCTGTCAGTGTGGCATCAGCAGGACGGGCGCATCTGTGTTTGTACGTGTCAGGTTGCCAAAGAGCTCAGCACGGGGTCATCAATGGTTTGTGTAGGAGCAGACATAAAGCTGCTTCTATACCCCTACCACTGCAAGCAAACCAGTCAGGTAGCTTGACCTGAAAAGAAGCTGGTTTGCCTGACATGAAAGGTAAGCCTATAGTTAATCTTAGGTTGGTAATTTGTATAATGAATGCACTGTTAAGCTACATGCTATACCACCCACTGTCATGTGATGCATACATGCAAAGAAAACAGCAGTGTTATTGCCATGTAGTGTATACTCCAAACAAATTCATTTGCAAGCTGGTGGGACCTTCATATTTCTCTTATGATTCTATGTTTTTGAATGAATATTTCATGAATTGCACATAAATATTTCAAAATGAGTAACGTGTTTACGAGTAAAATCCATTGAAATTAATGAGCGACATTTTGTCTCATTTGTAGTTCAATGATCCATGGTTTGTCTTTCAAGTTTTTAATGACGTGAGCATGCAGCTTAAAAAATAGCCATCGATGTTATTATGTTTCCATTTATCGTATATATGGCATCAAATATCTATGGCAGACGAGAAACAAATACGTCCAGAATGTGCATGACTCAAAAAAAATGTACAGTACAGAACTGTGAGGGAGCATATCTGAACATCATGGCATGTCAGAGTAATTTTTGTGCCCTTTAAAGATTAGACACATCGAATGGCAAGTTTCATCAAACTTACATAACAGCTCATTATCCTCAACTGCACTACGGTCTCTAGGTGAGTTGATCTGTGCAAAAGGAGGAGCAATTACTTAAAGATGGCGTTTGACTGTGACATGAATCTATTGCTCACAGTCTATGGTTCTGTGTGTCTCTCGTAGCAGCATTAAATACCCTGAATGGGACCAGCAATCATTGAAGTCCTTTTAGTGGACGTACACCTGGCTGATTCAACACACTGTGTCCTCGTACAGAGGATGAAATTGAGGGACTGGAGGAACAATAGGTAAATGCAATCACAAATAGCAAGCCTAGTGAAGTGTATAAATGTGTAGCCATTATCAAAAGAACACTGACAAAGCCTGTCATTTTCAGAGAAGGCAGCTCCGAGGGAACGCTCTCTTAGTTTCCCTCAAGAACACTGGAGTGAATGTCAAGTGCATCCTGGGTCATGTAAAATCAGTTTAAACTCAGGGAGAATGGATGACCCTGAGGGGAGTTCCAGTGGCACGCCGACCACTCAAACCTGAAGCTGGAGACCCTGCTGCGTCGCCGCAGAATGAGGGCTTTATTATCACGAAAAATGATTCTCCTGCCGATGGACGAGGCACAGCATAATCTTCTGAACGGTGGAAAAGAGTGGCAGAGACATCACTTCCACCATGTGTTTACTGAAAAATGCAAATGGTGTATTCGTTTCATGGTTTCAAAATAAGAACTCTCTTCAATTCTTAAACTCATTTTTTTTCTGTCCAAGTTTGAGATGTGAGTTATGCTCACATCCCACATACATGTAGTGCTGGCAGATTATGAGAGGCATTGTTGGGTGTTGACACTGACTCGATGCAATCTAAGTGGGTTAATTAGGGCAGGAGGCCCAACCCCTGGGGCCTCTTTGGAAGCACAGTCTGATCTCTGTCTGAGGTTAGAGTTTGAAGTTGCATGGTTTGAGGGATCGCTCGGAGAAAAACTTCAAAAGTTTGATTAACGAAAAGTGCTGTGCATGCCGCTAAGAAGAAACGGAGATTGGTTGATCTGTCTGCCCGACTCCAAGGCCCAGGGATAGCGGCGCCATCGCAGCATTCCCACACGCTCGCAGCTGTATGATCACAGTATGCGAACACACATCTGAACATAAATGTCCGTCATCATTGATCTCATTGCGATTAACATATTAGTTTGTTTGGCCTAAAATGATTTATCGATAAAGAATCCCTTATCACTTCAACTCTCTAAGATGAAGTGTGATAAGAATCCAACATAGTGTTTTCAGGGAAAATGCCAGTCGAGTGAAGGAAGGTTGCCAAACCAGTTTCCCATAATCTCTTTATCAGACATGTTAGACCAAAAGTAAAGTAAGGTAAAGTCTGGTACTAGCAGACACTTTTATTCAAAACAACTCAGCAAGCCTAGCCACACATCCAAACATCAAAAATTGCAGTTGGAAGAATGTGTATATATTTACAGTAAAGGTAGGCCAACATACACTGTTTCCACACTACCAATGCTGTTTATGGTCAGCTTGTAAATTGTAGGCAAAGTAGGAGGTAAACAGAATCCCTAATCAATGTAATTGAAATCTTTGGTTCAGCCTAACCAGAGTTAACGCTCTGTCTATGCCTGTCACCATCTTAGTCACAAACGTTTCCTAATTGTGAGTCCCACGACCCTATTCACAAAGTGAATAAGTCTGCTTTAAATTGCATATCAGCAGGCTTGAGAATCGAACCAAGACCAACCAATTGTCAAGCAGCAACACTTCTGCTCCACAACACCCATCCATTGGCAGGAAGTTGATTCATGATAGCACTGTGGGCGGTCCTTCCCAGCAGACCTCTTCTTTCAAGCAGGTAGCACTCATTGGCTCAGTATGGGGTAAGTCATTTGACATCTGGATCGCCCTAGTGACCAACTGCATCCTGTGCAACCATGGCTGTGGTTTTGGAAACATGGATTTTTTTTTAGGTCACACAAGGATAAAGGGACAGGTGGGCACCAAGGGCTCCTGTAACCATGGTCTGTTGATCCATTTTTTTTAGGCTGCTTTAATTCAGTCCTTCCTGGAACTGTCTGTCATCTCCACACACGGACAGTGTGCCGAGAGTGGAACAAGAGCGAGAGGGCCCGTTATTGAAGGCCAAAGTGGCGCTCAGGGAGCAGGACTCAATAAGACGGTGCACTCTCTGGTGGGCCGTTTTCCTCCACTCTGAAGGGCTCATTTTCTTCTGCCAGTAAATGACTCTTCTGCACATACTTGACGACGCTTTCAGAGCCGTTGGGTTATTCTTGAAGAATGTCACACAGAGTTTCATACAGTTTCACTTTTAGCCACCTTTAATAAACTGTTGAAAAGAGAAACGGTGAGAGCCAAAACACATCAGACATATTAAATGAAAAAAGGCAGTCAGATTGCATATTGCATTCATTAATTGTACAATTAGGCACACTATGCAGAAACTGAACATAAATCTCACATGGATTTACACTGTTTAAAGATAACAAGTTAGAAAATCAGGTACAGTATGTTCATTTGCATAAAACTGAGACAAAGGATGTTAAGTTGTCAGGTTGCAAATTTTACAACATATCAGAGATACATCATATCCGAGCATTCATCTTTAGTGCATTTTGACATGCACTTCCCCCATGACTAATTCAGTAGAATTAAAGCAGAACTTCATTACCAAGCTCCTGGCTGGGCTTTGTAATAAGCTTTAGCAAGTCTGCAATATGCATGTGCTAATTGCCCTATTATCAAAGATTAGGTGTTAAATAATTAATGTGTTCATTATGGTGTGCAATGTGTTGCCACTGTAGGCAGGAGGCATGGATCACAGTGTTGCATGAGCAGCTGAATAATGACTTGAATGGATGCATACTTGATAATGACAGCCCATCCAAATACCTTTATCACTGCACTGGTTGATGAAATCATATGTGTACAGACAGAGTGCTTCAAAATGACTGAATTCACAGGCCATCAAGAGTGAGGTAACAACGTCTACCTTAGCATGGAGGAGAGGTCAGCATAACCTTTAGGAGAGTTCTTTCCAATGAAAACAGGACAAAGCATTGAAATATATAGGCGGAGGAATTATTCTGCATAAGTGCAATTGCTTTGTTTATTTTCCTCTTTGATTCATTGGCAACACATAGTATTGTTTATAATACTTAATTTATGTTAATGAATAGGCCTATATGACATCATTGTTATGGTTTATGCTTTATGCCATCATGCGAAACAAAGTAAGTTCACAGCGCTTGCCAGCAGAGTAGTCCTTAATAATAATTGGTAAGTGGCTATGTGGCCCTATTTCTCTTTTTGCAGTTTGAAAAAGTAGGCTATTGGTGAGATTTTAGTGCCTTGAGATAATTTGAGTCTTTGCCGAGTGCTTTTTAATGTCTTTGATGTGAATTGTTTGATGTGTATTACATGCAGAAAAGATATATTTCTAATTTCCTATACTACTGACCCAGTGAATTCTTGACAATTGCTGTATTCTACGTGTGGACTTTTCTGTAGTCAACATCTTTTTATGCAAAGAGAGTTCTCACAAAATGCATTCCATAACACACAGAGTTGTTGATACAACAAACCATGTTCTACACCCCAAATGTATCCATTGTCTGGGTCATTTGCTTGGAAAACATTTTCAAAAGCTATGTAGTGTAGTTATGTAATTATACCCTAACTCGCCATTAGATAATACTGTCCAGATAAATCTATCATTTACCATTCCGATCAAACATTGTCCTCAAAAAATGATCTTTGTTCAGAATCTAAATGATCTAAACGCGATTGAGAGTGAGTGGTCGTGGGTAGGACAGCGCTGGAAAAAAATGAGTTAATTTCCTGACACAGCCCTGCTGCCATCCCTCCCTCTCTCCCCGTCTGAAGAGTGGGCTTTGATTATGGGTGCACCTCTCTGGTGCTGGTAATGAGGGTGGAGGTCAGTGTTTTATATATGCTCCAAAACATCTCAGGCTCATTTACACACTTTGCTATGATGAGAATATTTTTTAATTACAGAGAAAATGGGTAGACTGAGGTCTTATCCGTCAGAACAGCTTAAAAAGCACAAGGTTATCGCAAGGGCTCCAACATTACAGGAATGATTACATGTTGAAATGGAAGCACAGTGTTCACAGGAAAACATGAAGGTATGCAGAACAGTGTAACCATTTATTTGCGTAATTGTATGCCCCTTGGTGCACTTATAATGAAACAGGGGGCATGATTTAATCTCAATACTGTGTCCTTGATTTCTCACGTAATGGGGGCATTGAAGGTCTTTTAACGGCTGGAATTTCAATCACATTATTCAGGACATGCTTAACAAACAAGAAAATGATACTTTAATGCACCATGTCAATCTTTAGGTCACTGCTGCTCCATTCTATATCCTCAAAAAACGGAAAACTGTTATCTATCGTATTATTCATTAACAACTGAAATGACTGTGATTTACCAGTTAGAGCAAAGCCGTAGCCTACAGCACAGACAGCGCTGTACAGTAACACACAGCGATACACACTGTGTCAACACACCTTAATTAGCTCGTTGGCTCCTTGTAGTAACAGCACTCATCGGTTGACTGAAACCAAGAAAATCTGTTGTACCAATATAATGTGTCTTGACTGGCAGAATCTGCCTTGTTGTGACCTGGTTTCTTTGCATATTAATTTGTTGCTCAGCTTAGACTCCTGACAAGGGGGATTTCAAAGATAACGGTCTCATTATTATACCAAAATGATTACCGAAATAGGTTTCAAAGACCATGTTTTCCAAACAGTTGGGTCTAATGAGTCTCTCTCTCTCTCTCTCTCTCTCTCTCTCTCTCTTTCTCTGAAAAACACACACACACACACACACACACTCAAGAGGCAGTCCAAGTTGACAAAAAAATGCACTAGAGATGATTGCCCCATTTTACACTCTCCTTCCCCATTTATGGGAATACAGATATAACCACGAAGCATCAACCCTCCCATGGACACTGACAAAAAAAATCCTCACAGACAGTATGAATCATTTTCTCCTACACAGTACATCCGCTATGCAAATCTATCCCCCATTGTGCTCTGGGAATCCTTTAACCCATATGTTTGTGGGTTTAGAGGGAGAAGGCACTGATAGCACCTGGTTTGAACAGTGCTGCGATTCCATGTGATTTCGTGTTTTTAACAGCCCTCATATATCAATCCACATAGGCTACATACCGCATCACTGGGGAGCAATTATATCTGTTTGTAAAAATCATTGCACTCTTGGTGCTCCCACTTGCATCCCTTCCTGTGGCGTGTTGTGAAGTGTACAGTATCTGTATGCTTTACCATGTTTTCACAGCCCTGTTACGGGGAATTCAAACGGAACAAAAGATGAACAGGGAGAGAGTGCATTCCAAGGAAATGTTTCTTGAAAAACAGTCACGCCTTTCTGAGTACAAAAGGAGGCAGCGCAAGAGGAAAGTGCATCAAAATGGAGGCCTTTCCTCCGAGTCCCCGGAGAGGCTCCTGCACCGACAGAAATCAGTCAGCTGAAACTGATCTCCACATCATCTCTGGCATCCATTTTGAGGAGGTGTCGTCCTCACCCCCTTCTCCCCCCCCCCCCCCATCTCCCAGGCTGCTGAAGCGCGGCGGAACTGCTGTCACAGTTTGAACCAGACGTTTCATTCCTCTCCGGGAAAAAAAAAGGTGTGAAACATTGAGTAATTCTGCTTCTCAAAAATGACCCTGTCATTTCTGTGTGACGAGACTTGACAGATGAGCGTTCGGGGGGGCGTCGGCTGGCCTGCAGGGTCCGGCTTCCTGTGGGCAGTGAACCTGTCCAGAGTGATGGGACTTAAATGTGCAACCAAGACAGTCATCCCGAGAGTCCACCTCCCTGCCCAATCGTCCGCCTCCGTGAACGAAAACAAACTCGTTTGTCACGTCGCTTAGTCAAGGAGGAAGCCTTGTTGACATGGTGTTAATCAGCGGCGAGGACCTGCTGAGTGGCACGCGTGGGGACGGAGGGGGGAGAACGTCACGCAGAGACAGATGAGACAGAAAGATCACAGTGATAGCATTTCAATGCATCTTCATACATCTTCTGTCCAAAACAACAAGCGAGCCATTGTAGCAATGACATGGCAATGTATGGCATCAAAATTTCCATCATAAAGTTAATTAACAAGGTCACAATACTATTGCACATAGCAGCGAGATAAAAAAAGATGTATTTTTTACTTTTAATTATATCCTTCTTATGTTTTTACTTTTTACACTTAATAATAGCACACTAATAACGGTATTTTGAATTGTTGAACTGAACACATCTGCTAAAGCTATAGGTTATCTGATGTAGTCCTCTCTTAGTCCCTGCAGCCTAAGTAATGAATGATCCATTCCAAGAGCACTTGCTACAGACCCTGCAACGACGTCTACTGTGTGGTAATCAGTTCAGAGCCCATCATCGATGGTGACAAACAATCAATTGGGTAGAGGACAGTTCCAGCTACGTTCTGCTATGAAACCAGGCTCTGTGGAAGGTTCATTACACAACCAGTAAATCTGAAATCTATGCTGATCAGTTTGAAAGTTCAGTGAAGTTCGAGCTTCACCGTTTCCTCTCTCGGTTCCCTAAGAGGCATGAGGCCGATGCTCATTTACCTCACAACGTGACATCATCTGCCACTGTGCAACTTCCAGAACGGAAATTAATCCAACCACCAGATATCTCTAAACATATTATCCTTTTATATCTGCTAGATTAAAAGTGAGGTTATCTTGTTTTGTCTCCATGCAGATGAGTACTTACTCATACATACATATTCATAATCACAGATTAGATTATTTGACTTCCTCTGAATATCAAAATACACAGAAACTGCCCTTTCTATTGAAAATAACCTTACCTGACCATAACAAACTTCATTTAAGCATCTTCTCTTTTGGGTCTTTCATTGGTAAATAAGGTAGTGTTTTCAGTAACACCACATTAACTGGATAACGAGCACTGCAAAGGGCTCTAATAGTTCCACACGCTGCACTAAACAAACCCCTGGCTAAACCACACGTTTAAGAGACCATCAAGCCTGGAATTCAATTGATCGCTGCATTTTGTTCCTGGGGGAGGCAGACAGACAGAAACCTCTCTTACAGAGAGAGTGTCTATTGATCACCGCGCGCGTGCCATGTAAACTCTGATTTGTGTCCGCCTGTCATCCAGCGCGGGCCGTTTGGGAGGCGGGGATCCATCCGTATTGGCACGCGGCTCTGAGGGCTTCAGAGCCCTGTAGAGTGTTCATAGGGCTGCGACGGAACACACCGCCCGGGCCTCATTAGATGAGAACAGTCAGGAGGGGACTAAGGGACAGGACTGTCTAATCATCCTACGGGTCATCAACTCTCCCTATACTGCGCAAAGTCACCTTAGCTTAAGAGGACTGCGCATCACACTCAGGTAGCATTGGCTGGTGTGCCAGCCGAGAGATTAAAGTTGTGAAGGCCTGTTTAGGTTGGCTCTTTATCATATACCGTGGTAGCAGAATTTTGTAAGACCTCTGAATTTCTGCAAGAGGGTATTGTCCATCACAGGGCCAGCTAATCATTGCAGTGAAGAAAGAGTAGCAACAGTAGAAAAAGTGATAGTAGTAACTAGTTGTGAGTCATATCTTTGAATGCTCATTAGGCCAACTGTTCACATATAGGCCAGTTTGAATATTGCTCTGCAGGTGTGCGCTAGTGCTTTAGTCATTACACCAGAGGGTGCTCATGACCATGTTTGTGCTCTAGTGCACAACCACACACCCACACTGATCTCTATTCACACACATCTGTCAGGATTGACATCTGTCCACTTTACAGAATGCAAAGCAGTGTCTTAAATATATTAGCATAAAACAGACTTTATTTGAGGCCCCCTTCAATTGATCAGTTTGTCTTCACCGAGGGACTCTTAACAACTCCAATGAAACATTAATGAAGCTCAGTCAGCTATCAGCTTCAGAGCAATCTATTGGTCTGAGGACACTTCTTCTGGCCCGAAGAACTCTAGATTGACAAAACTTGTGTGGAAAATCTTTTTTGTTTAATATTACGATCACTGTCAATTGTTAGAGCAGAACATTCATATTTGTTTTGTGCACTAGATGGCAAAAGGATCACCAAATAGTTGATCACATAGTAGCTGACATGGAGATTGTCATCAGCTCAATACAACAGTTAATTCTATTCTATGGATTATAGTATACACATTATATATATTATATATAGGCCTACAAGTGGCCCTTTGATGAATAACTGAATGTTGCTCTTCCACCTGAGAAATGTGACTTCATCTGTTTTCTTTATCTCTGCAAAAACGCTTTACACTAAACGCTAAAATTCTTGTAAGCCAGTTAACATAGAGCATGCAAATCCCCCTAGTTAGTGGTAGGCTTTCAGGTCTGTTTCACTTGCGGTTCTTCACAGGAAGTGGACTCCTGAGCACAGCAGCCATTTTGGTGCTTTCTGTCGTGTCGCATCCAGACAGCTGTTTGCTGCCTCAGAGCCGAGAAACTCGCTCTTTACAGGAAGCCGAGCGCTTTCTGGTAAAAAAAGAGTGGCACCACTGGGGAGGGAGGGGGGGGGGGGGGGGGGATCCCAGCATGCATGTTTGATGGTGCTGACACTGTGCTGTTTATACTACCACTTACTACCACTGTGATGACTGCTATTATTATGATAAACATGAATGATAAATACAGCCTGTTGAGAGCTCAAATTAATGCAAAAAAAAAAAAAAAAACCCAACTCAAGTTCCTGCCGCGTTGTCATACTTTTTGGCTGACTCCATGCCATTCTCAGAAGCCTGTCTCGCCAGCCGGCATGCACAATTGCTGTGCTCAGAAAGAGAATGGCTAATACAGGGATGCTGATGAAAAGGCCGGAAGAGCAGAGGAGTTGGTGGTGGGGGGAATGGGAGGGGGGGAATGGGGGGGTCAGCAGGGGGTCTGGTCTCATGCCGGGGTGCCAGGCAGCATCCTGACGCCCCTGTGAAGATGGAGGCTGTCAGTCGGACGCGTTCTGACACACCCAGGGCCACCCCCCACCTCTAACAGAACACCCCACCCCCCCCCCGCGCCTCCACGCCGCAGCGCCTGCCCCCCGTCTCATTTCCAGTGCGCGTCGGAACACCCGGAGATGAAAGTGTGCCTCTGAGGAGCTCCGGGTTTCTCATCAACCAGGAGGAGGAGAAGGATCCAGGTGGCAGGAGCGAAGGCGCTGATGCGCGCAGGGTTGGGTTTTGGACAAAAGAGCTTACACAAACATAAAGCACCGACATTATTCAATTCTGTTTCATTTGATGTTTTTTAGCCCCCCCATGCTGATCCTCGTTCATTCGTACTTTTCCCCCATCCCCGCACTGCAAGCCAAATAATATGAATATTTTAAAAAGGATCCTTGAGATCTGAGCCGTATAAGACAGTAGTTGACAGGCTCCAATCTATGTGTGCTGTTTATGTGCAAAAAAGAACAAGTCGACCACATCTAATGAGAAAGCCAGTTTTATCTTTACTGTGTGTTGGGACTTGTGTTGATCTCTCTGTGTCCAGATAGGGACAACACAGTTTGCGTTGTTTTCTTTTTTATTATTTGTTACACAATATGTGACCTTCCACGGCGAAATCAGTCACAATGTCCAAATTTTCAAAATCAAAGTTATTACGTTTTCAGGAAGGGGCATAATCAACCTTAAAAACGATACCTATATCTAATGAATTGAACGTCATATTACTGAAATATAAACATTCAAAGGAGTTGAGTTCATCCTGTCATGCCAATAGAAAAACGGAGAAATCTGCCTTTGAAGTTAACCGTCGGCTCAACACTCACGAACGCTTTGTAAGGTCGCCGCTATTACAAGATTTACGGTACTTGTATCAACGACACAGCACGCGGATGGCTTGGTGGTTGTCGATGAGTGCATTTGCCGTAAAGCGGCAAAAAACGAGACGCCTCTAACTTCCTGCTTCCTCTAACTTTCTCACCTCAACAAACTCACGTTTTTAGACTACAAAAGGTCAGTTTTTCGGCGAAATGTATTCACGGCCGTACAGTGTAGACCCCCCACTGTTTCAAAACACTTACAAAAAAAAATCCACGATTTTAGCACAAGTGACATAAATGGCCATTTTTCTCAGAAACGCCTGTTGCGACAAGCGACTGGTTTTGCCGTGGAACGTCACATATGTGTTGAAAACAACACTACTTTTTTAAACACATCTCTGTGTCCAGATAGGTACAACACATTATTTTTAAGAGTGCATTATCCACTTCTAACTGCACTTTCACAGAAAAGGCTTCAGCCTCACCCCTGTCTGGTTTTCTGAATAGAATTTCTCGTCAAACTGCAGTTTACAGCAATGTGGATCTAAAACTAATCCCTGACATCACCATAGCTTTTTAATAGATACCTGGAACGTGTATTCA
The DNA here is from genome assembly GCF_963854185.1 of Sardina pilchardus. Lineage (NCBI taxonomy): Eukaryota > Metazoa > Chordata > Actinopteri > Clupeiformes > Clupeidae > Sardina > Sardina pilchardus. Next base: position 10,318,121 of record NC_084995.1, read on the forward strand.
GACAGTAAGCTTATCTTATCATAAGCACAGTTTCACTCTCTCTTGCATGTGTCCACTGTTATAAGACGCTTGCGTGCACTAGTGTGAGGAGGTGGTGTGGTGAGGACACTGAAGACAAAGGGTCACCTATTTCCAGCCTCACGTCTCTATCTCAGCCTCACGTCACATGGCTCTGGTGCAGTGATCTGCAGCTTATCAACATCGCTAACAGCCACGAGGCACAATAACACAGCCAACCACTGGACTCGACTGGGTTTTAAAACAGCCAAGGAGTCCACAAAAATGTCCACTACAATCCAACCTGATCTCCTCAGTGGTTCCCAGAGGTATTTCAGGAGGCCTGCTATACTTTTTATTTGGTACAGTCATGTTACCTTCAGAGTTAATGTTTGTCTGCTAGGTCAAACTTAGTGATGGATATTTTAACTAAGGAAAGTGATTTTAAGCAAGTCGTTGTTAGTGTGAAAATCACACTGTGACGGGGATGGCTTTGCGGCGATGGAAAAGCAGGAGACCGTGTTGATGTTTAAGAAGACTGCCAGCAATTTATTTCTAATTTTGTAGCAGGTAGCATGCCATCAGGAGAAAATAACAATACCAAATCAATCATTAACTCTCAAAAATATAGCAAAAGTAACTTAAACAAATCCTCTTCAATCATAGGATATAGTTTCAAGCAGGCGGAATATTAGGCCTCTAAGCAGGTGCGCAGTAACCTGACTTTCGCCAGATCCTGTAGTTCGCTGTCTGCTTCACACAAGGATCTGGGACTTCTCGATAGGAGATGTATTTCTGAAGGCGGGTCCTTGTAAAACATCCTCGCATGTGATTCGATAAACCACTTGCCTGTTATCTTGAATGACGTGCTAGGCTTCTTCAAGCTCTTGCCAAACCCGGTCGGAAGAAGAGTAAAAACATCCTTGCCACCAATAAATGTCTTCAAAACTATTCTCTGTTAATCTTTTAAAGAATGAATACTCGATAGATTCGACAAAACGGTTGAAATAGCAGAATCAATGTCAGCACAAGACTCCTCGCTGCGTGCCGCCATTGTTATTTGAATCAAACACTCGCTTCGGCGCTCCTGATTGGTTGCTTATTTTTTGAGCACCGGCCCAGGGGTTTGGATTGCCCTCGCGTCCAGACCCTTGTGTGGAGCTCAGCGAAACGCCTCTGGTGGAGCATGGCGGAACTACAAGGGTCTGGCGAGAGTCAGGCTAGGTGCGCAGTGGCTCACCTCAGACCATAGACCTCTGAAGTTCGCCTACAAAAAGGATCCAAAGCTGCCATCTTTGCCCATATAAGGAGATCCGGGAGTTAATTGAAGCTAACTGCCTATGGCAAGTTGCATGGTAAGTTAGCTCTGGGGTAACAAAGATCAAAGTGTGCCGTCTTCACCTACCGAAGATCACAGTATCCACTAGACGGCAGTGGACAAAACTATGTAGTGAAAAACGTCTGCATTTCCAATGTCATCATTCCCGCTAGAGTTTAACAGGTGCGATAATTGAAAATCCCCATGTTATTTTCCCATAGAAAAAATCTTAAGATACCGGATCTCCTTATTTGGGCAAAGATGGTGGCTTTTTTGTAGGCGAACTTCAGAGGTCTATTCTACCTCTCACTGCCCTACTCCCTCCAGAGACCCGTCCCTAAAACGTCCCTAATCCCTACACACTTCCACTTCGTTTGCGCGTTCACGCGAGGGTCCACCACATTGAGTATCATCCGAAACCAAATCTGAGTCGAGTAAAGTGCCTAGGGAGAGGGGCTACCACGCCTCCAGGAGCAAGTCAGCATGGATGCTGACTTGGAGCATCCATGGAGATGCCGCAGGTGCAACCGTTTTCACGTGTTCGTGCAGCTCGTGTAATCTCCCTGCTAGTTGTTTTTTGGTCCGTATGACAGCATTTACAGACAAAAGCGTGATTTAAGCTACATTGTAACAACTCATGTTTAGTTGTGTTCAGTACAATGTGCAAGATCGTACAGAAGTAGGCTGTAATATTTAAACACATGTGCAGGTCGCATTTACAGAACTTTTATAATTTGATGTTAAATAAAGCATAAAATTCAACTCCTCACTCATAGTAATGAAAGGAGAGAAGAGGGATGTATATCCTAATACCCATGGGTGTCCAGAACATCTTTATTGGCAATTAAATATATGTTGCCTTCATAATTTCTATGAAAACAAATATGACGTCAATGTTCTTCTCCATTCAAGCGCATCCGAAATGTAGCGCTGTTTTAACCCCTACCCCTTCAATGCGAATGTTCTCCACACCCACGAGCGTGACTTGAAAAGGAAGTTCACTCGCTAACCGAGTCGAAGTGAGTAGGGACTCGGAAAGGGCCATTAACTCCCTGGCCTCAACCATTAAAACCAATTAATCAATTAGCTAACCAAATGGACATGCTCAATAGAAATGCTCACAACCAGATTCCAAAATAAAAGGCTGACAATGCAATACAATTACAACATTCGCTAATTCACAGTACATACTAGTATATATTTAGAAAAAAACCAAACACCCCCATTGTCTTATACACTTGACCTATGCCCGTCGATGAGGTCACACTTTGAACACACAAAGGTCTAGCATCACACAGCGCCTGCACAAATGCATGTGTTTATTCGCCTCAATGTGGCTAGAGGCGTCTCTGCTCAGTGAACAGCTCACGTCCGTACGGCTGGCTTGTCAGGTTCCCCGCTGTGAACTTGAGAAACATGGCAGCATAAACTGTTGCAGGACAAAATGCATTAAATAAAAAAAAAAACAGCTAGATGACGCAGATGCTGCTACCCCTATCTCACTACCACAAAACAAGATTTCTGTCTAATGCAACTTGCCCTATAGGCTCAATGGAATACATGTTTGAGTCCACCTTCTCAAACACTACTGCCTCCAATATCGGCTGACGTTACAGGCATTTCAAGGTTATTTCGTCTTTTTGAATATTGCAAGGTGACATTCTCACATGTGTATAAGAATCTGTAAAAATGGCCACAATGTAGAGTAGAATGCACAACTGCTGCCACTTCTAGTATTCTGGAGGTACAGTACATGTCTCAACTCCTGTCTTCTAAATGAACAACTAGATGACATAGCGCTGGGGTAATTATCTTAATTACAGAGGGGAAAGCACTACGTAGGAATCATTCATCTCTTCACATTATCTCCAGCAAACAATCTCTGAATAGCTGGCAAGTAATTAATACCATACAGGCTGACATGTGGCTGGGCTGGAGGCCTCCTCTCAGTTTAGTGCAGTTACAGTATGTCTTGTCTCATGTCAACCTAAATTAAAAGAAATCTGTCAAAGTCAGACCCTGACCCCTGAGTTTGGTATAATCTCAAAAGCCATTAGGTTATTTTTCAGAGGTCTTTCCAGTGGTGTTGAGGAGAAAGTCTCTTTGGCTCCATCAGCCTTCTCTGCTCCACCTTGTTTCTGGGAGGCCAAGCAGTGCTCCTACTGTGCCCAGCTCTGCTAGTGTCCTCTATAGGTCTGGAGCATAAGGTGCTGTGTCCACCAAATGCGTTTTTTACAGCCAGAGCGCCCAAAACCTCCTCCTCTCGGCGCTTCGATAAGTGTTTATTGTTGCTAAGTTACCAAAACCAGTGACGGTTTATAACGAGAAGTGCCATTGACGAGCCCGGCGCTGTTCTAAAAGTTGAACAGATTTCAACTTTGAGCGCTCTGAGCGCTGCGACAAAAAACGGTCGGCGCCGACTTTTTTTTCCGCCGAGGGCGCTCAGCGCTGTGAGCGCCGAGCTACATAGACTTAACATTGAAAATTGTCGCCGTCGGCGCAAAAAACGCGTTTGGTGGACACAGCACCTAACTGAGTCTGTACTGTTACATGCACTACAGTTCCATCAGTTGATTTGCTTTCAAGATACTGTTTTACGGGTGATATGTACAGTAAGCTTCACCTATTGAACTGTTTGAATTTGCCAACAACACTGATACCGTATGTAAGTCGACAGTAAGTCTGTCTGTCTGCTTGAAGGGCCAAGAGCACTTGAAGAACAGCAGTTGTAGCAACTACAGAGTCTGGATGAAGTCTTACACAGACAAAGTACTGTCATGAGAGCAACCAATGACAAAGGAACAGAAACGCAAAAACAGGCGAATACAAAGTTTCAGGAAAGGTCTGCAAGGAGAGGAGAACTAAAGTACATTATGGAAGGTCAACATGTTTTTGTCTCCTCAAACACCGTACCACAAACTCTATTTTTGTGAGTGCAAAAAGTGAATGACAACATCAATATCTTAGATTAGCCAAATCTTTAGGGGCTTCAATATGTTGGGATGATTAATAGTAATGGTCTCAACATCATATGAAAATGTTTTACTTTTAGCAGTAAATGGAGTTTAACTGAAGGTGTATTAATCTAGTGCTGGTGATTGTGTCTATTTCCGGTCATGTTAAAATACTAATGGGTCTAGGTCTCTACTGACATTTTGGGAATGCGCAGTGTGGAAATCCAGCTTTAAAGGAGGATGTTTGCAATAAAAATCAAAATGAGTAAAAGAGGCCTTAAACCTCTGAGGAGGTAATGTGGCACTACATTTTGAATTTCAATATAATGGGCCCTGTAATAGGCATATAACTGAATCCTGCATGTGTTATGTGAGAATACGATCTGTTTCAAGACAATACTGTGCGTTCTCTGGACTGTAGACATACATAAACAACACTGTTTGCACTTTTTATCGTTCTGCTGGCATGCAGCTGAGGTTTTAATCCCTTTGGCAAAACCATGCCAGAAGATGTCTATTTGACATTCTTCTCAGGTTATGTTGCAAAGTCAGTAGTGAACATGTCAGGGGATATTGTGTGAAAAGTATGGCCATATACTCTGCACACCAATACGGTATATATATAACAGACATTATTTTGAGTTTTCAAAAAAGCACAATCGTTTTTGGATGATTGTCATGATAAACTGCAATTTAAAACGGATCAATCCTGATAACAGTAAGAACAACTGCTTGTTGGCTCAGAACAATGTAACCCAAACATGACAAAATAACCAGGTCAAAGACTCGCAGGATTCAAAGAAATAGCTTCTACTGTAGACAAATAATGCTCCCAGAGACAGATATGGCTCTCTTCACCAGGGTGGATGTTTCCGTTTCCCAACATCCACATGTTGATGATTATCTTGAGACATAGTGGTCTAAAAATGTTTCCATGAAACATGTCCTTCTATGAAACATGTCATTCAACCAAATGCAGAACCGTCCTGAATGTATACTGAAGTAAATCACATGCAAAGTTATTGGGGATATTTAATTTTAGCTGAAGCAGATTTCCAGTCGGTTGTTTTATTATCGCAAAATTACACAAATGAGCAAGTCTTGAGGAATCATTCATTCATTACAATTTTAGAAAAACAGAAGATGATCCAATGTATTGTTTTTTTTTTCTTAAACACAACTTCCACCAGATATCTGTGGGCACACAGTGAGACCACAGAGAATCCTCCATTGTTACGGCAGACACATCTCCTCTCATGGATTCTGCCACTGTCGCAGTTGTTGTTTAGACAAAGATATCACATTTGTCTCTGTCGGCCCCAGATTGCTCCAATTCCCTGTTGTCATTTGCTGTGTCACAGTGTGTCTGTCCATCACCATTAGAGCCCTGATACCGTGGAAACAGTCACGTCAGGTCTCCCTGGACATAGCCCTCTATTCATTTCATTTGACTTCACTGTCTCCGCTGTGCCTAGCTGGTGGCTAGATGGTCCGAGAAATTCGGCGCTTGTTTGAAATACTGTGCCCAAGCATTCTTGCAACTGCATTACACAAACTGCACAGTGACTTTGAAAATATAGATGAACATATAGATGAACATCAACATTTAGATGGCATAATGTATAACATGTGCGGATATCTTTCAGCATTTTTAGTGTCTGTGGCAGTGCACTAAAAGAGAGCATTATATCTGGTCCTCATCACCATTCAGCTCAGGGTGGTTTAGGGCAGTCTATCCTGCAGGTAAATAAGAAAGCACCCTGTATCAGCTTTTAGGGCGGCAAGCTCAGCTGGTACGCTGGAAATTCTGTCGAGCGCAGAGTGTTCGGTAAGCACAAGGTAATTTCCCACCGCCGGAAGCTTAGAGAGAGGTAGAGGAAATGTACTGTTTACAAACTTTAAAACCAAGACTACTCCCTTTACTGAAGTGTTTAAGTAGCTGTGCACCTTTCTGAGGGTTTAACTTCTTGACTGACAGACTAAGGGGAAGAGCATGGAGACCTTGCTTTTTCTATTTCCTCACTTCAACTTTTCAGCCCCCGAGGAGGAAGCATATTTCAACATGTTCGACCCAGGAGATGACAATGCTCTGTTGAGGGACAGCAATTTAAGGTACGTTTTTGACGCCAACCCTGACTAAAATGCTATATGTACTGTATGCTCTGCCAGACATGATTTGTTTTCACATGTTGTTGACTATATTTCAATTCATAAAGATTTACAGAATTCACTCAACGTGTCAAATGAAGACACTGCAACTTCCTTAATTTTGGATTGCTCAATGATGTAAGCTAGTTAGAGCGGTGAAAGTAGAAATGTAAATGTTTGCATTATTGTATATTGCACAAAATATTGTACAAAACTTTGTATTTTCTAAAAAACAAAACACAAAAATGCATAAAGTGTTTTGGTGAAGATCAAGTAAGATTTATAAATCATTTTGCATGAGCGATACGAACAATTCCCTTTCTAGAGCTAAGCTTATCTTACTGGAGATGTTTGTGTTCATGAGTCTGTACCTGATAGTTGATAAGCAGTATAAGGGTACGCAGTTTTAAGAGAAAAGTGGTCTTCTCATTGTTTGATGTAGTACAGGCGTGAATGTTGAAAATGCTGAGGCGAACGTACGAAAGACTGTACAGTATGATGAAAGACACAGTGCCTGTGTGAAACTGTTGATGTCGTCAAAAATTAAGCCCACAGATAAGCCCATGGATACAAATTAAAAGTATTAAACCCGGAAAAATATTCTCAAGCTATAATCCTCCCAATTTTGACTTATTGGCAGTACTTATGTAAATGGCAAGTCAGTTTTAAAAAAAACACAAGTAGGCAAAAATAGCAGACTTCTGCTTTTCTCAAAGTTCCCTTTGTCTAGCCTTGATCATATGCCTTGACTCTAACAAGCACACTGAGGAGGAAACAGAGGCCTTTACAGACAACTTCACATCCCTGTCCTTTCTTTCCAAATGGTAGAGGTTGTTCTGGGAAAAGTGCAATACTATCCTTATTTTACTCACCACATTTTCATTCAAAAGCAAACTTGTAACTAAAGTATCACTTTCCCCCCTTCACAGACAAAAAGAGAAAGATCGGAAAAGCAGATTCAGTCTACTACTCTCCAAATCCGGTTCTCATGAAAATGTCAGCCCAGAGAAGAAGGCAACCTCAAAGGTTAACAGGTGAGGCCTCAATCTCACGTGTCTGACTGAAGTTTGCAGCCACTTGTTACACTGAGATTAAGCGGAGGAGAGACCTCAGAAGAACAGGACAAACAAGGGAACTCATAGCTTAGCTGATTGTGAGGGAGTCCATGGCTTTGCCCATGGCACATCATATCAACATCTCAACCCAAGAAAAAGATCTCCAGAACGCCTGATGAGTGGCATGAAGCCATCCTGCGCATCTTAGTCCCTGCATCTACTGCTCGTCATCCACTAGAGTCACAGACTTGATAAACATGCCTGGCAAATAACACATTATAAGACTATACACTACACACAATACTGCAGATTCAGTCAGTATTGTTGTCTGTCTGTGCTTTGCATGATCTTACTTCTGCCTGCCCATACCTCCATCTTTCTCTTTGCCCCCCTTAAGAGCTGAAGTTCTGCTCGGTCTTTAAGGGGGGCAAACTTGGTCCTTAGGGCCGTTTCAGCTCTAACCCCTGCAAAGTGCCTTGAGCCCATTTCAATTGTCTCGGTGCAATAACTATCAAACTGGGTTGACTATGAATCAAATGGACTCATTTGGGCAGTGCATGGTCCTCGTGACAGCATGCCCAGTGGCTGACACAAGAGGAGGCCTGACAATAATTCAAAGTCGATCAGGATTGGGACAGAGCCAGGGGAGGTGCTCTCAAGGCACATCCCCATTCAGTCGGACCACTTCATTTACAGCTGCTTACACACCTGGCCACCACGCAAATCCATCCATGCATATAGTCATCAATATGTCTGCTCTGATGGGACTAAAGCTCCAGCCCGAGCATTGCTAGCACCATGCTTATGATGCTGCTGCTCATCATGTGGGTGATCTGTGGGACATGTATCAAAAACAACAGTGGCTCACTGTCATTCCATTAACATGGCGTCAAGAGGTGTTTGTGATGGATAAGCCTTGTGCACACAATATTATGAGTGGTCTTCAACTGATTCAGTGAATCTCAATTTTGCAGAAATTGGCCTAATATTGGTAGATAGATTTGAAGACAAAGGCATTAACATTCACAAATATTTAATGTGCATTTTGTGCTCTGCATGAGTGAGAATATGCTTTCTCATGCATTTTAATGAAAATAATCAAATGCGTGTGTCTTCTCAGCATATCAACAGACACTGCATTGAAATGGAGTGATTCTTTTGAAGATCTGCTAAATGATTCAGGTAAGGCTTTTCAGTGCACTTTCAAAATCTCTGGGTCCGGGTTTAAAACTGTCCCTCAGCAAGCTTATGTTTAATTATAGTTGGCACTGTATGGTCAGTATGGTATTGGCCACACTGTTTATGTTGCAAAATCGTAGCAGTGGTTTCTAGGGTCTGCATCATTTTCACACTTTCACACAGTCTCTCTCTCTCTCTCTCTCTCTCTCTCTCTCTCTCTCTCTCTCTCACACACACACACACACACACACACACACACACACAACCTTCAAATTATGAATCATATTCATGATTATTATGCAAATCTATATAATATTTAAAGCATCAAGTAAGTATACTGTATACCAATCACTAACTTGAACAAATTCATTTGAATGTATTGGATTGTCCTGTTGTCTCTCTCCAGATGGTGTTAATACTTTCACCCAGTTCCTTCGCACAGAGTTCAGTGAGGAGAACATTGAGTTCTGGCTCGCCTGTGAGGACTACAAGACAACTGAATCAAAGACCAAACTGCTCACCAAAGCCAAGCAGATCTACGTTGTGTTCATAGACAATGACTCTCCAAAGGAGGTAAAAGGCACTCCTTATAGCCACCTTTTAACGCTAGCTCTCTACATTACCATAATAGGCTAACAACAGCCAGGCAGCAAGATCCAGGACACACCACACACAGTGTCTGCTTTCCCTGCCATTACTTTGAGGTCACTGGGCACTGCCACATGTAAGTGTTAGAACTTCAGAGGTAGTTGTGAAGGCATTTTACCTTTGAAATAGGTATCTGCTGACTCACAGATAAAAGTAGGCAAATTGCATGAGAAGTATGACAAAAAAATTAAAGCTGAATTTGACACTCATTGAAAGCAACGCTTTGATGCACGCTACTTTTCTCATGGCAGCAGGGCCCACGAGCGGTGGGGCAGATGACCGTTAGTGAGGCGTGTGGTTTTCCTGTCAGAATGTGACAGCTGTGTTTGCTCGCCTCACTCTCACTCACCCACGCCACACGGCTCAGCTTGAGAGGACTCCTGTCTCTCTGGCTGTGCACCCGGCACACGTGTTGAATGGAAGAGATTATAACGCCAGCACTGTGATGAAACGTACAGCCGAGAGAGGAGAGGAGTGAAGTGTGATGGGGGGAGATGGAGAGAGACGTCTGAGTTTTAGTTGATCAGAGAGGACAGAGAAGAAGTCAGGCAGTCAGGGGAAGTAGAGAGAGACCTGAGGTTATAAAAGCAATGTGTGGGTGGTCTCCTCCTCACTGACAATCACCTGTTTGCCATTCAGATTAACATTGACCACTCAACCCGAGTTGCCATCCAGAAAAGCATCGCCCAGCCCACCCCCACCTGTTTCGACTCGGCACAGGGCAAAATCTATGCCCTCATGAAGAAAGACTGCTACCCACGATTCCTCAAATCAGAGATCTACCTGAGCCTGACCAGGAGAAAAGCCCCAGGTGCTATGACAAGGAGGCGGTCCCGGTCCTTTGTTTTCAATGATCGAGGTGACCCAACATCTGGGTCAGAGTCATGGCTATAGTGATTCAACATGTCTCTTAGATAGTGTGTTGAGTATGTCCATATAAATAAAGACTTTTCCAGTCCTATGTACCTAAATACTAACATGATACATTAATCAACTATTAATAATGTGTCTAGTTTGATAAAGTAGGTTATTTAATGTATTTTTTTGCTATCTTAATCTATTATTGTACTTGTAAAGTGTGTATATAGATGATTTTGCTACAGTTAAATAAGAAATAAACATTGCTATGAACAAGCACTGAGACATATATTCTGTTACTGCTTGTCCTCCTGTGTAGGGAGAAAAGGTAAAGGAATATTCTTCTTATTTCTCTTGGCACACCAAGAGGTGTGACTTGCTGGGTGCTGGAGTCTATCATGTTCTTACCTGATGACATTTTATCATACCTTGCTGGATGAGATTTGTAGTGCATATCAATTATGCATGCTCATAGAGGGTATTGCAATGCCCCTTTTCCCCCTCATTTAAAATGGTGTGGCATCACAGGCTGAATAACAAAGATGGAATTAGCTCACAGCGGAATGATAAATCTATCATCGCCAGTGATTATTTTTCCTACTCCGACAGGAGTTAAAGCGCAGCACAAATCCATATTTTATGGCTGAGCTGTGTTACTCCTGCAAACTTCCCAGCGCACACATATAAATGACTTCTGCCAACATCATAGAGATTGATTTTGTCATCATTTGTGCACATTTGCATGCATTCAGGATCAGACAGCTATACTCATCTGTACACATCGTAAGATTTGGGCCTTCTCTAACTTACTTTAACAACTTTGTGCCAGAAATCAGTGGTTCCTTCTGAAACATGGAGCCGATTTCGACACTATATTGAGCTGCGCATACAGCATCTCGTTTTGGCTTTTTTCTTTCTCTCTCGCAACATGAGGCAGATCCTTGAAAAAAAGAAATCTGAAGAGTTCTCAGATGTCAAAAAATGCGTGTGAGAATTCAACAGCAAAGATGTGAAATGATGAAGCCCTCGAGAGACAAAGCCTTTGGGGAGGTGGAATAGCCCGAATCAAAGAATCATTACAATTACAGTCAGGAGATCCAAACACAACGCGCGCTAGAGGCTCTTCACGACCTGAGGCATGCAGGTGAACCTCCGTGAGGATTTGTTGAGGTTTGGATGTGAAATATTCATAATTCCCTACCCACTGTTGAAGCTCCTGGCTCCCATGCCATTGTGCAAGGCAGGGTCCATGTTCATCTGCGCTAGAGGCATCCGTTTGGACCTCAGTCTTGTGATAGAAGCACAGCTCCCCCCACTGGTCAAAATAGAGCAACAAAGGCTGTTGCCATGGCAGCTAATGAAAACAGATATGTAAAGACAGGAAAAGCAGTTGCAGAACCAAGTAGTCTGGAAATACCAGAGGTCAGCCATTTTTCAGAAGGGCCTTAACCAGAACCAACCGACCAGTTTGGACAAAACAACTCGCAATAAGGATTCAAAATTCTTTCAGCTAGGAATGTACACAACAAGGTATTTACTCAGCCCCTAGATATTCAAATTCCCTGAACATTTCACTATAACATTGAATGAATCCCCCAATGAGCATCCATTCTGGTGATGTACACAACAATAAGACAACAAACCACAAACTAAACCACATGTAATGGCAAGGCCACATCCGAGAGTTAACCACATCTAGTCTCTTAAACAAATAAATAATCTACATAATTTCTCAGAGAAATGAAAAAAGGGAGTGTTTGCATTGATTACACGGGATCCCAATACTAACTCCAAGCCCATCTGTTTTGGAAATCAAATGATCTGGCTCGCTCCATCATTTCAGATGCAAATTGGGCAAGCCTAGGTATTTTCCATTGCCTGTTTCAATTTACATACCCAACTACCGGATGGGATAGGGTCCATCGAGGTCAGTGTGGGCAGCTGCAAAAGGCACTTTTGCTGAAATCTCTCTGAAGTGCTGTATAATGCATCATGCAAGAGTTCCATATGAATGTGATTGTGTCTATTTTTAAAGACGGCTATTGCAGCACACAATTCACTGTTGTCCGTGGACAGCCCTGCAGTTTAAGGTGGAGAGATTGTGTGCAGTGTATCTCATTCTGAAGCATATGCTGTGGTAATGGTCTCTGACTGCGTTGAACAGCCAGTTATGAAGCATGTGGGGGATAGAGCAGTCGAGAATTGCTTACACCAACTTTTCCCGACATGAAATATTCATTCTATTCTCCCTGGCGAAGCGAGTCTCAAACCTCCGCATCTGTGCAGAGGAAACACTTGGTTCACATGTTCATCCATTATACAGATATGCTCACTGTTGAATCCCTCTGCTTGTCAAAGATGGCGGGAGAGAAAGAGTCAGTCAGGCTAACTGATGATGTCAGATCTTGCTTAATCAACAAAACGTTGTGCTGTGCAGTGGCCTCAGGCTCACCTCTTCCTGTTTGCAGCCCTCTATCACACACCATCTTCCACACACACACACACACACACACACAGGACATCTCTCTAAAGCGCACGGGATAACAACAGAGCAACTCAAATGTAGATAAAATACACTTTAACACATCTGAGGTGTGATTAGCACTGCATATAACTAAGGCAAATGTGGTGATGGGTTTCACTGCAACCCTAAAAAAAGCCTTTCTTAAAAACTAGCCCTTTGTCTATGGCTATACACTGACTCTATTGGCAACCCTTTGAGGTTGTCAAAAGGTCAATATGAAATTCTATGGTCAAACCCATTCACACTCCATAACCATACGCAAATTACAGTGCCTATAAAAATGTGATATTTACCCTTATATTGCTTTAAAAATAATAATTTACAAATGTCAAAGTGAAACCAAATTTCTACAAAGTAATGTCAACAGCGGTCCTGCCAGTTGGTGCTAATATTCTCACAACTAGTGAAATGGAGATCACCTGAGTGCAGTGAATGTGTACAGAGTAGCAAGAAAGCTGCGTCTGGAAGGTCCTGCCACTGGTCAATAAGCAATCCTGGCTATAATTCCACCATGACGACAAAAGACACTCAAAACAACTCAAAGTGAGGGGATGGATACAAAGAATGTTCGAGCCACTGAACATCCCCTGGAGTTCAGTGAAATCCATCATTAAGGAATGTAAGGTATAGGCCTATGGCAAATGTGCACATCTGCCTAGGGCAGGCCATCACCACAAACTGAGAGACCATTCAAGAAGAATAGTTAAAAGCTTTAGCAGCTGAGATAGGAGAAACTGCATACAACAACAAGTTCTTCAACAGTCAAAGCTCTATGGGTGAGTGGCAAAGCTCTTACTGAATCTCGACTAAAGTTTGTCCAGAGACATGTTGGAGACTCCAAGGTCAAATAGAAATAGCTATATTGGTCTGAGCCTTTTGCTCATCAGACTAGATGCTACTTTTGGCGGACACCAAACACTGCATCACCACAAATGCACCATCCCTAATTTGAAGCATGGCGGTGGCAGCATCATTTACTGGGGATACTTCTAGACAACAAGCCCTGCTAGGCTTGTAAAGGTAAAAGTAAAATGAATCCAGCAAAATATATGGAAATCCTGGAGGACAATCTGATTCAGTCTGCAAGAGAACTACGACTTGGGAGAAGATTTACTCTCCAGCAAGACAATGAGCCGAAGCCCACAGCAAAAACTACTCCGAAATTCAAAGACAACAGGGTGAATGTTCTGGAGTGGCCGGGTCAAAGCCCAGACCTCAACTATAGACAACCTCTGGCTGGATTTAAAAAGGGCTGTTCACACTTGACTCCCCTCCAACCTCGCAGAGCTTGACCATTTTGCAAAGAAACATGGAGCAAAATGACAGTATCCAGATGCACAAGTCTAATTTGAGACCTATCCACGCAGACCCCATGCTTTAATTGTGGCCCAAAGAAAAGCATCTGATGCTAACTTGATACATGTGTCAATATTTATGCAATCACTTGTTTCACATTCTATGTGTTTAATTAACATTACCTTGTAGAAATCTGCTTTTACTTTTTTTTAAGGCCCAATTAAACTGATCAAGATTCCATTTATAAAAGCAGTAAAAGTGGAAATATCCAATGAGGTGAATACTTTTTCTAGGCACTGCAAGCAGATATTGGAGTGCAAATGCAAAACAAAATCTAGAAAGGCGATGTTATCACTGATGTAAATTACTCCATAACAAACTCCAAAGGACCATAACAATCAGATGAGTGGGCCAAAATAACACTGCCAATATCGCTCAATATTTTCTGATTTTAGTCCCGCAGTATACACGCATACAATGCTGAACTCAGTTGCATTCGCTTCTTATTCTGCGCCTGAATGCATTGGATGTGAGTGAGATTATCTGATTGAGATTGATCTTTGCCAAAAGGGAGACCCCTGCCTGAAGGGAATGAATGCAAAGATGGATAGTCCATCCAACTGCTCTGCGCTTAAAGCCCAGTGAGTTTGCACTGAGAGGCAAGCTTCCACTCATGAAATTCACGAAGGCTGAAAATCCAATACCACATATGCTTTACTTCAGAGTATATTTTGAAATGACTGACAGATAAAACACAGGCAAACCATTTACATTATTTATACTGTCTGTACGTAATGTGTGTATTCTTAGAAATTAATAGCATGAAGAATGTTAGCATTAAGTAGTTTGGATAATAAAATAACCACATAAATCATAGTTGCATGGATCATGGTATGTCAAGTCATTCGAATTCACATACATGTTGGATAACACAGGCTCAGGTGCAATATAAAATGGACATATGTATTTTATAAACTCTCAAGTTCAAAGCCTACATGGACAAATTTTCAACATTAGAAAGTCAGTGCAAATATCTGACTGTCCTGATCTCTCATCTACAGTAAGTCTTTTTAACTCAATAAATGGAATGTCTGACTGACATATCAAGGGTCTCCAACTGAAATCACAAACTCCATTTAAATCACTGTTTCAGACTGGGTCTCCCTGAAGATCGGGCAGACATGTTAGCCAGCACTCCAAAAACAATGCTTTGCATGCTGATTTTCATGTGTTCCATTATTGGAGAGAGATGTGCAGACCCACCACAATACAAATCACAGTCAAACGTTTACACTCACTGGACAGGGCGGACAAGAGTGGAGGCCATGGCCATAAAGTGAGTGTCTTTCTGCTTCTAGTTTATCTATATGGGGTTGACTTTCATCTCTACACACGTAAGGAACTCTATCAAAGACAGATATGAGTATTTGAAGTAGGGGGATTTTAAAGTTCTTTTTATGGAGTTGTCTGAAAGTACTTTTGAAAGGCATGGATCTTCACTTTGGTTCACTACTGCAAGTAAGTGCCTATCAAAATACTGAGCATGAAGTAAACATGCTCAGCAGTTCCTGCTGCTGGGATCAAAAAGTCTTCTGTGATGCATTTGGCTTGACAAGGCTTTTCAAAGCATGAATTAAGTGGGAGCCAGACTCTCTCATGCTTATCTCACACAAAAGGAATAACTGTCTCAAGTCGTATTGTGTAGTAGTGCTGCAAAAATCATGTTTCCCACACACTACATCAGTGAAAGATCTCAATGTTGTTTTCAAGGGCAGATTTTGTTGCTTTTCTAAAGACCCACTAGCGGATCCTGATGCTTGGAGTGAATCAATAGACAAACTATTGACCTGCAAAGGTAAGACATTTGTTGCAGTGCATTGATCAACTCAGATTAAACAAAAGGTGTTCAATACTTTTTTCATTGTGTTTGGAATTGTTACAAATCAATCAACAGCATTTCACACAATGCAGTTGTTTTTATTATTCTAGTGTTGATAACTGTTTATCAATAATATACTGGACTCATTTTAACAGTATCGTCAACGCTAAAGTACGTCAAGTAGAAGTACAAAACTTATATAAAATCCAGTTACCAGAAGTGCAAAGACATTGCATTTTTGTAGAAATAAAGTGCTGAATGATTAAATAAGGCTACTACATCATACAGAACATACTGGGTGTGTGTGCAGTGGTACAATAATATAAGTTACATATTTGATGTGCAGACTTGCTGAAGTGGTAGTACAGATATATATTGTTTATTTTGAGAAAAGGTTAGGGAAGGGGTGTGGGAGAGGGTAGACATGGCCATACATAGTGGACAGTAGCCCACAAGACTCTGGGCAGCCTGAGAGGGTGTGTCAATCTGTGCTAAAGCAAATTTAGATTAAAATGTCAAATTTACAAGGCAAGTGAATGTCCAGTATATTCATCACCCAGGTGTTTGATGGAATAGGCTAACAAATTGAAAAAATAAATAAATAAATAATAATAATAATCCAGGGAAATGTCAGAATGACGGCATTTGGATGTACAGTACAACTGGTTGCAAAAAAAAAGAACAATTCCTCAAAAATGAAGTGTCATTTCGGGGTGTTCCTACTGTAGTTGGTCAGGCAGCTTTCCAGGAGTTCCTGAGGTCGGAGTACAGTGAGGAGAACATTCTGTTCTGGCTGGCCTGCGAGGAGTACAAGAGGATCAAGAACACTCCAGAGATGATCACCTCCGCAAACAGAATATACACAGAGTTTGTGCAAGTGGAGGCCCCCAAACAGGTGAGAGAAATGTACTTTCTTTTTACCATAATCTGCTAGTTATCAGATGTTTTGTTAAGCAGACAAGTCTGTTGAAATGAGATGACTAAAGATATTGTGAAGTTCCTTAGTCCAGAGTATGTACTGACATTTTCCCATACTATGATCCACTCCCCAAATGGTTATGATCTCCAGTTGGTGCCAACTTTAAACTGACCATGTCGTCGTTTGTATTTGCAGATCAACATTGACTGTACCACCAGGGCAAACATAACCAAGAACATTTGCCAGCCCAACCTGAACTCATTTGATACAGCACAAAGGCTAATATATAGTCTTATGGCTAGAGACTGTTACCCAAGGTTCTTAAAATCTGATGTCTACCAAAGTATTTTGAGAACTAGAGGCTGAATGTACGTGGAGAATCAAAACTCATGTAAATAGATTAATGTAAACATTAAGCAGCTCCCAATAGTCCAGGCAACATTTCTTAATGCACTTTCAGTTTTTTCAATGACTAATCCAGACTCCATTTATGGTTTATAATTTGATCTTATCATTTTATCTAATCTTCCATGTGTTGTAATCATAATTTATCTGAAGAACCTACAACTTGGTACATGTAAAGGCAACAACACCTTCATGTGCTGTCATAGAGCTGGGAATGGTTGACTGTGCCAGATCGCATTAGAATACCTTCAACTGTCTTTTACGGAAAGGAAAGGTTTTTCTTGATTAAATGGACATGCAAGACTGAATAGGATTAAAGTAATTACAGGGCTAGATAGAACTATATTATTTTCAGTTTATTCAGGATGTTTTGCGTGCTGTCTCATATGCTGTTTCACTAGGATCTGTTTATTTATCTCTCTTATGGTATTAGTACTCAGTGAAAACATCAGTACAAATGCCGCTGAGTTTTTCTTTTTTTTATCTGCTGTGAATTTGAATGCAAATTAGAGCACAGTTCTAAATAAACTCATCTCCATTTGTCAGAACAATAATAACCTTTATAAAATAAAAAATCACTGAAACAAAGTCCATCACTCTACGGAGTTTGCATACAAAACAGAGACAGTTTGTATTAGTCAGTAGTTTTATGGCTCATTCAAAATGTCTCAGCAGTCATTCATCCTTTTGGTTTCCAACAGTATATCTTTTATTTACCTCTGCCAAGGAGGTATATGTTTTCATCGGGGACCGGTGTTCTAGTTTGACTGGTTTTCATGTTAACTGGTGATATTTGCATAACATCAGTGAATATTCAAAAAGGCCCTGCCTACTTCTTAAACGCGTTCTGCTCTGCCTCCGCCCCTTAGAGTTTGTATTTTCACAAAATGCTTGCAAGTGAGAGAAAATAATGGATAGCATATGGCTGAAACATCACCAGCTTATGTCTAATACATGTTCGTCTAAGCATTAATCACACAAATACGACACATGCTATGCTAATAGCAAAAAATTAAATGAAACAATGTAGCCTAGCTACCTGGCGATGGCTGGATTCGAACCGTGGATGTCGTGAACAAAAATATCCTATCTACGATGACTTATACCCCTACACTATGAATTGCTGGAATAGCAGGGTGATTTTTAACTATTTATTGGGCTTTTAGTCAAAGTTAACACAGGTTAACATACTGTGAGAAATATACGCCTATGTTAACTGGTGATATCACAATTTAACATGGGCATGCAAGTCTCGAAACATAGCCTAAAGTAGGCTCATCTTGCTTCAACTAGCCTAAACAGGCATGATCCCTACCACTTTATTCTGTTTTTGGGGTAAAATGAACAAGTAAGGCAAAAATGTGATCATTTCATTGTTAAATTGTGAATCATCTCACAGAATGTCACATGCGTATCTCGAACAGATTTTTAAAAGGCTATGCTGCTCGTAGCCTGTTGCAAAACATTCTTCAGATGTATTGCTAATGAACGTAAGCTATACTTAAATATTGATCGGCTGACAAACATTGTCACAACATAACATATAGCTATTCATTTATTGGGAAGACCACCATGTATTAAATATCCTAACTTCATTTCAGCAGATTTGTGGCGCAATCGAGTAAGGGCGTACATATACAAATCTTGACGTTTTAATGAGCAGTTCGAGGCCCAGTGATCTTCATGTTTTTTGCATTAGGCTAGATAACGTGTTTCTGTCCCTCAAAATGAACAACGTTACTGTAGCCTATGACATAAATCTGTATTATTTAAGGCTTGCATTCCTGTGTTTGCTCATGTCATGAGCCATCCCACTTAACGTGGACGTCATGATTTCAGTATAATAAGCTACGTTAGCTCACAGTTGCTCACTGTTTACCGTAGTGCAGTGGTAAAGACGCAGCTGATGGACCATTTTGCCCACGCGAGACTCATGTTCGAAACCCAACAAAACCTTGTTGTTTTACTTGAACAATTCCTTTTTCTAGAGCATCTTGTGTGGTTTATGCTTAAGCACACCTGCATGAATCGGTGATGTCGGCATGTTTTTGGCAAGATCTTTATTCCCAATTATCTCGCTCACTGCAGCTTCCTGAAAATGTGAATCTCCAGCACTCGAGGGGCGGAGGCAGAGCAGAGCGCTGTTAAAGGGATAATCCGGAGTGAAATGCACTTTAGATCAATTTTTCGGACTATTGGGAGTACATACGTTGAGTTGACACCAAAATCATGTCATTCGGATGTATTTTGAGAAAGTTCGAGCTCACCGTTTTTAGCCAAAACTCGTTAGCCTGGAGGTGACTCGGGCATGTCATTTCGCCGCTACAAAACGCTATTTTTATACCTCTTCTACTGTTCCAAACAACACTACACTTACGTGGTAGTGAGTAGAGGGTCCCTAAAGCCAAACCGAAGTATCCCCACGTCTTTATGTGGTCGGATAGAGAGTCCAGAATGAATTTAATCGAGTCAGTACCTTTCCGGAAATGTCGCTGTTGCAGCTAGCAACGTTTTCACAACACTTTACTAACATTTCCGGAAAGGTACGGACTCGATTAAATTCATTCTGGACTCTCTATCCGACCACATAAAGACGTGCGGATACTTCGGTTTGGCTTTAGGGAACCTCTACTCACTACCACGTAAGTGTAGTGTTGTTTGGAACAGTAGAAGAGGTATAAAAATAGCGTTTTGTAGCGGCGAAAGGACACGCCCCGGTCACTTCCAGGCTAACGAGTTTTGGCTAAAAACGGTGAGCGCGAACTTTCTCAAAATACATCCGAATGACATGATTTTGGTGTCAACTCAACGTATGTACTCCCAATAGTCCGAAAAATTGATCTAAGGTGCATTTCACTCCGGATTATCCCTTTAACAAGTAGGGAGGGACTTGTTGAATATTCAGTGATTTTATGCAAATATCACAATCTGAACTGATCACAAGATAACATGGTACACCGGCGTTTGTTTGTCTGTTTGTTTGTTTGTTTGTCTGTCTGTCTGTTAGCAAGATAACTCAAAAAGTGATGGATGGATTTCGATAGAATTTTCAGGGAAGGTCGGACATGACCCATGGAAGAATCGATTAAATTTTGGGAGTGATCCGTAATTCCGTCGGGATTCTGGAGGCATTTATGTATTTATCTTAGTGGTGTAATGGCATGGTATGGCCACGTGGTGGCGATCTGAATAGTTTAGGTTAAAATGTATGACAACCTAGGAAGAACAATGCAGGCGGAGGTCTGCGCTCTCTGAGTGCTTTTCTAGTTCACTACGTGTTATCACTGGCCTGCCTCTCCCTTCTTTATGCCCTGCCCTCCCACCTGGTGCAGGGGACCAGGACGCCACTCTTGAGTCATGTCAGTATGCAGTCTGTAGGTGGTCAATGCAAGATTAGCTTAGTTTGGTTAGTTAGATTAGTCTAAGTTTTCACGTTTTATGCAGGAACCCAAGCCAGCACAACAGACCAATTCAGGAAGATAAGCTATGCAGTACACACATATTCAGAGTTCTCCTTGATCATTATGTGAGAAGAAAAATATTATTAAAACAAAAACAATGTCTCTTCCCAGTAACTTTGAAAACAAGCTAAAACCTAAAAATCTGAGAAGAGCTGGATAGATAGTCTAACACTATGAGTAGCCAGCTGTTAGATGAGTCCGTAAGGACCATACACCACCAACAACTGACAGACTTTAAAATAAAATAGCACAAGACCACTACCGGGCCCAGTAAGAAAGTGTGGTAAATCCAATTATAGCGCATCATCTTTTGCATTTCCACTCCCAGCTGAACCACTTCTTGGTGAGTGGTGCAACCTCTCCAGAGTCCACACCACTGGCTTGACTTTGTAGCATATATCTTATATTCGCTTTGGACAAAGGCCTCTGCTAAATAACAATAACCATAACCATCTTGGGCCTGAGCTGAATGATACTTCTGAATAAATACCTTTGTATCAGTATCATATGTTAACAGGAGTAATTGCTAAGGTTCCACATGTTGAATTGGTTTATTTATTTTAGGAGTGCATGGGTATTTTCTTTTGTAATGTAATAGCATTAGTCTTTTAGATTTTTTTTTAGCTTTAGTGCGACAAGACCACCTGGTGGCTTGTGCAATCTGCAAAGCAGCCAGAGGAGCCAAATGAAACGGTTCTATGCATGCATGACTGCACTGGATGATGAAATGGTGGGGGGAAAGGGGGGGGGGGGGGTGTGAGCCGACCAGAAAATGAGAAAATACATAGCTTCCAAAAAATGAAAAGAAAAAAAACATCAGCTTTAAAAAGGGAACTTCCAAAAAATTAAAAGAAAAAAAGTGAACTTCCAGAACAGCGCAATGGAGACCAGAGATAAGATCCTCCAGGTGAAAACATGTAGCCCACCGCGTGAACACTGGGTCAGCAGACAGCCCAGCTCACTGAGTCTTTGAACTGGAAATGGATGCTGGTTGCATCATTCTCCCCATCCTAGAGTGGAAATCAGGTAAAACCACACCACACAGCACTAACAACAACACTAGCACTATAGCTGCCAAACAATTATTATTTTCATGACATAGCAATTAATCACTAAATTTCTATAGTTTATTGTGATTGATTGCATATGTCATCACATGGCTGAAATTATATTATGTTGCATCAACAAAAGTCCATGTTAACCGCATAAAGCAATTCTCACCAGTGTATCTTGACTGGGAATCAAATGAAAGTAAAGAAAGTTTCATTATGAACTTAATTTTAAGATTTCAAAAGATGTGCAGCAGGCCAGAGGCAACACAATGTATTCTTCAGAAATGCAGGTGATAAACTGAAATAAATGCTACAACAGAAGTACATGCACAAAATTCATAGGGGAGTTAAATAAGGAGCTTTTCATATAGAAAAATATGCTCAAGTGCATGTGCAAAATGCAACTAAATAGCCTAGTCCATCTCTATGAACAATGTTCAGTTCACATAACAGTGTAGGAGTGTTAACAATGTTTAGCTCATATTACATCTTAAACTTGAAGTGCTTTTAATTCCATGTTGACTGAGCCGAAACGTTCATCAGCTCCGTAGATTTTAACTGGCAAACACTGGATGAACAATGGATTTTAAGGAGTGGTGCCGACAAAAAAAACCCTGAATTGTAATTTACACGCCATCAGTGGCAAGGTGTGATGCTTAGTGTGTGGAACTGTATTGAGAACAATGAAACTGAGGTCCCTATCTAAGCGATCAGAAGCAGATGGCCAGAGGCGCAAAGCTTAAAACATTCAAGGCGTGTTCCCATTCGGCCTGATTTTGTGACGTCAGGCACATTGTTCAAAAGGGTTGTTCTTCTGTTTCTTAATCATGGGCGTGTTTTGGGCGCGAAACCTTAAAACCAATGAGGGTGACATCTGTCATTCCCTTTAACAGCAAGCAGCGGTATACTTCAAACAGCTCATCGGTATTTTGACATGACACTTCAAATGTGCAGTTTTGAGCATGTCAGCCAGAGATACCTGAGATGACAAGGCAATGTTTTTGCCTTTTCATTTTTAACTAGCACTACACCTCAAATGAGTGGATATGGATTGTGTTGACATGGCCCCTGGAGACCAATATATCAAAACAATTTGGTCGGCCTGGGGCCTAGGCCATACAGGTCTCGAGATATTACGTAACAGAAAACTGTGTCCATCTACAGGCCAATTGGTGTACAGTCACTAAATGTACACATTAATCTATTGCCCCCCTCATGAATGGAATTCCACAAAACCTGGCATGCAATCTGAGGGTGTTATAATGATCCTACACTTCAAATTTTGCACAGTTTTGAACATGTCTTGGAATTACAACACCTAATTTTTGCTTGTTCAATTTTAACTAATGGGCGCTATAATTCAAATGAATGGATATGGGATGAGCTGACATGGCCCCTTGAGACCAGCATACGGTTGGTCATCAGTTGATCAACATGTAAATAGAACAAATGTTGAGTGCTTTTGTGACTTTTGGGGGATAGGCTACCTGGAACTGCCAATCTCAATGAGCTATGCTACTGTAAGCTATGCTAACAGTGCTTCAGACTGAGATACTGCAAGCACAGAGACAAGGAGGGTATGCATTATCTTATCTAACTCTGGGGGAGATGGTGAATAAGATAATTTCCCAAAATGTTGGTGTGTTCTTTTAAGGTGAAAATCTTTCATAGTGTACCTTAAGAGTTTTATTACCTCCTGTGCATCTATTTTAACAGTGAAAGACAAATCACCTTGGCCAGATCTTTCAATAAAAACTTGAAAAGGAGAAAGCAGCACTGTCAGGTGTTTTACTTTTATTAAAAGAGAGATTATGTTTCTGTTATAATTTCATGCCTAACATTCACCCATTCACACACACACTCATATAGCAATGGCGGATGATGCCATGCAAGACGCCAACCACTTTGGGGTTCAGTGTCTTGCTCAAGGACACCTCGACAGGGTCAGGAGGAGTTGGGCTCAAATCGCCTCGAACAAGAGGAGTTGGGCTCTACCTCCTGAGCCACTGTTTCCAACATCAATGTCCCATTTTGGTTTTCAAAAAGTCAACCATTTGAGGCAATTCAGTGTCAGATACCCACTGTTTAAGAAGAGGACTCAGTTGGAGCTCGCTCTTTTTCTAGGTAAAAGCACATCCAAAGAACAGAAAAGGAAACAGCACAGAAGGCCTTTTCTTGGCCATAAAGTCAGGAGCACTTCATTTATGTCCCGCTGAGGGTTTAGGTCCCTGTGGGTCATGTAGTAATGGTGACCACTTTTGCTTGTACTGTCAAATAAAGTATCACAGTACAAAAAAAAAACAGTTGGCGAGCCCAATCATTCACAACATCTTTG
This sequence comes from Sardina pilchardus, assembly GCF_963854185.1. Taxonomy (NCBI): domain Eukaryota; kingdom Metazoa; phylum Chordata; class Actinopteri; order Clupeiformes; family Clupeidae; genus Sardina; species Sardina pilchardus. The sequence continues at coordinate 10,342,149 of NC_084995.1, forward strand.
CTGTAACATGTGGTGGCTATCTTTGCGTATGTGGTTGTTTTGCTACTGTGTTTGGAACATTGATCAAGCATGATTACGTCAAAAAAAAAGATTACATCTCATGTGGGCTGTCTAAGTTTACTTGGTTACACTTTACTTGAAGGTCTACATCAGAGGGACAAGACACTGTCATGAACGTGTCATGTAAGGGATAATCAACGACGCGTCGTGCGTTTATAGGAAAATAATGCACGTTCGAAGTGGTAATAAGGACCCGACGGACCAGACGGTAATAAGGACCAGACGGATTTGCCGCTGCTTGCAGCTGAGAGAAGCCGGCTTCCATTGACAATTAATGGCCTCCTGAATCTTTGGAAGCTCAAGTCGGCGGTGGTGTGAACGTAGGCCTACAGTTAGGCTAAGGGTTCATGTGTCTTGACACTGTGATGTGTTCATGACAGTGTCATGTCACTGGAAGAAAAAGGTAATGTCCGCAACACTGATAATTGCTCCCGGTTTAATGAAAAAAATGCAACGTTTCGACCCTACTGGGTCTTCATTTGCCTGATGAAGACCCAGTAGGGTCGAAACGTTGCATTTTTTTCATTAAACCGGGAGCAATTATCAGTGTTGCGGACATTACCTTTTTCTTCCATATTACTCTACAATTGTCCTGCACCTGCAAGGTGGGATGTGCACACAGCTACTCTCCTTGAGTGTCATGTCACTCTCATACTTCCAAGTAAAGTGTAACCGTTTATTTTTATGTAGCCAGATTGTCATGAAGGATCCGATTATATATGTATATGTAATGTATGTCAGCCAACCCCACATAGGGTCTTGACCTCAAGGTCGGGACGGGAAATAATGCCAGTGCTTGTAGTGCAGTAACATGGTAACCTTTCTTTTTTGAAGATCAGACTCAACTAAGTAAACATCACATTCAACACTAGGTGGCAACAATTTGCAACTACTGTACCAAGCCTTCAGACCTATTTAGGGAACTGTGTTTTGCATGTGTTATATAACAAGTAGATGAGGAACATGCAAACTACGTTGAGACAAACAAGCAACACAGGAAAACAACTTTAAAAGATATCAGCTGCAATACCCATGACATTTAGAGAATGCATGTGCCTTTAATGGCTGGAAAAACACACTATGCAAAACTGCAAGCACATAAATGTGCACAAATGTCAATTGTCACAAATTGTCCCTCCTTGTTATTTGATCGAGAGGTAATGGAGATAAACAAAGTTCAAAGTTTAAGACTCAAGTTACAGTCAGATTTAAATAGCTAATTTTGCATTGGACATGTGTGTCACGCACAAAGCACTGCTATTATATTTAGGTTATAATATTTTTCGTTGTTGTTAAGGGTGAACTAATTTAACAGTGAACTACCATATTTTAGAGCATACCTGTATAACTAGTCTATATCCTGTCTGTTAGGATGTTTGTCAGACTGTTGTTACGTACGTTGCAGACAAACAAGCTGAACAGGCCTGCGTAGAATACGAGAGCACTAAAGCGTGGCGTAGCCGCATAGCCGTTCAGCATATTTTGTTCTGAATGGCAGTGCGACTACGCATCCTCGAGATATGAGTGGGTTAGGGAATGCACTGCAAACCACAACTTCCCTTTCCTCTCGTCTTCTGCTCATATTCACCATTTATGATAAATGAAGACAACACACGTGTAGCCAGAGCCATCTCTCGCATGTATCAATAAGAAATACTCCAAAAGTGGTTTTAGTTTTGGATTTAATCCTTTTTTTTATTTGGCCAGGTGCTACAGACTAAATGGCTGTCCTGAGCTTGCTGTTTAAACCGGTTTCAGAGGTCAAATAGTGTTTCTTACCAACTCACTCAGTAACAGAGGTGCATGATGGTACTGAAACAGGGAAGAAAATAAAGTTGTGATCTAAGATTATCCAGGATACCTCAATGCCTAGTATGCCTACCCTATGCAAAGAAAGTCCACAGTCTGTGGGCCTGTTATGTAAGTCCACACCTACAAACTCAGTGGCTTGAAGTCAGCCAGGAGCCAGGTTGTCAATGAAACAATAGTTCTCACTCATCATAGTCAAAGATGAATTGTGTGGTAACTAACATGCATGTCCTGCATGATCTGTTCAAGACCATGGCACTGCACTGTATCCAGATCAACCCAAACACACACTAACACACTAACACACACCCACACACCACACAGTAAACTTCAAAAGTACCTACTGAACTTCCACAAACATCACATTCACCAATGCAATGAACTCAAGCAGAAGTGAACAGGTATACCGCACCTGGCAAATTTCCAATCATCTGACTCACTTCAGTAAACCATATCTGGGGAAGCCATAGCATACAAAACCTGTGTGACCTTTTTCTAGAGAAAGCATTCTCATGTGACCTGTGCAGCATCATCTGGTCATGTGGTAAAGCACTTGGAGTTGGCTCAGTATACTGTAGTAGCACCAACAGGCCACGGCTGATGAGATGTGTAACTGGACATAGAAGGTTCCAGGCTGCATTGTTTTCATTTCTCAGAGATGAAAATGCACAAAAAAACAATGTTTGAAGCATGGAAATCCAAATCTCTGCTATAAAATGGAGGGTAGTGTGTGCCTCTGATTCTAATGCCTCATTTGGACAGTGGTATCGTGTGCTTTGGGGGCTGCTGTTTGACAGTAGAGTCTCGTCTAGCTTTGGCATGTCCAGCTTCCAATTCAAAGGGAAAATGTGAAATAGAAGAGACTAAGTAAATAGTGAAGTATAGCACAGAGCTATGTGTCCACAAAACACCTCTCATGAGAACAGCCAGCATCCAAGTCCCCTGTGGCTTAAGCAGGACATTAATTATGCAGTGACAGTGAGTTTCAGCTGGAGCAGCGAGACGGGATTCAGAGATCCACGCACAGCAGTTGTCATGTTCATTTCGATCGTGCACTTTGTCAAAAGCGCTGTTGAGCTCTTCGCTTCATCATCCCTACGCACACAGCCTCAGGCCGCTTCACTGGAGCTGAGAAGCCCGCTGCATGCAACCACAGATCTCTGACCCTGTGACATCCACATTCCACACTGCTTTCCTTCAGCTGATGCTCAAAAGGGATCCGACACTCTCTGATTGAAGCCAGTTGCACGATCCCTGCACTGCGTGAGGCTTCAGTCTCACAGTCTCCGGCCCCACAGCCTGGCCTGAACACAGTGAGAGCCTGCAAATGGAGAAGTGAAAGTGTGTGGCGAGAGAGGCTTTGGGTATCTACAGTATGTGGGACAAAATGTTCAGCACACATCTCTCTTCCTCCTCTCGTGACATGACCTGTACTCGGTATTACCCATTCCACACTCCTTGATAGAAACATAAAGGTACATACAGTACTGTATATGCTTTATTATCCCCTCAATGTAAAGGGTTACTGGGTGGTCGTAATGGGATCATCTTTCAAATGTCTGATGTTTCGGTTCTCACATAGGTACTGTACAGTATGTGGGCATATGAAAAATGACTTGTTACCATTCCCAAGTCAAATGGTGGCGAATACTGACAAGTGAATGCATAGTCCACAGAAAACTTTCCATCCCCACAGTAGAACTGTACCATCTCAAGCACAGATGTCGTAGTCCTGCTTTTATCTCATCAAAGCGTGAGACAAAGCCTTGCCTCATTCAAAAAGCCACGACGTCTATATATGTAAAGTCGGCATTTGCTTATCACTCTCAAAACTTTCCAGTCATATTTGCATCTGAGGCCAAAACTGTAAACACATCACGACAGACGCAGGTTTGGAGCCAGGCCGCTCTGCGCCAGTTTGAGCTCCAGCTCGCGCGTCAGCCACTGACGACTTCCTCTTTTCTCTGTGGTTTTGGTGACAGAGAGGTGACGCCTAATCCAGGTCACACCAACGGTTTGTCTCCAGGCCTATATAAAAAGCCCTCTCGGGTGACAACAAACAGTTGAACACAAATTGCACATGTGCCGTGAGCCGAGTACCAAAGAGCGCGTAAAATGCCCTGGTTGATAATCCCATCGATCGAAGAGGATAGCAGAAGTACCATGAAACGACTCGAGATGCGGGGACAGAGCAAGTGAGTTCTTCAGACAGATGTGGCACCTCCTGCTGCTACCCAGTGGTTTGATTAAGATTTATTTTTATTTATTCCCTTTCTAATTTGTATGTCTTTCTCCTCAGAAACAAGGACTACAAGAAGCAATTAAACTGCAGAGGAAAGTGAGTACAATGAAAACTGAAGCACTACATTCACATACTGTACATGATACTGTTGCTTCAAATGTTGGTGCAAGTACATCAAGGCTCTGTTATTTACATGTGCACAATTACCTCTGCCAACAGACTTCAACCTGGTGAAGCTCAACTGTGGTCTCAATCACTCGACAATCTGCTGAAATCGAAATGTATGTAACATGTTCACGGATTTCCTATTTTGCTTATATATTCTCATTGTTTCATACCAAAGCAATTCTGATTGCACCGTAAAGAATTGAATAAATTCATTCATACGTTCCCTGCTCTATGAGAAAAGGTCACTTGTAGCTCATTTTTTAACTGTTTTGGATTCTCAGATGGAATGGCAGCTTTCCAGGCTTTCCTGAAGCTAGAGTTCAGCTATGAGAACATCGAGTTTTGGTTGATCTGCGAAGAATACAAGAAAATCAGGAGTTCTCGGCTCACATCAAAGGCCAAGAAGATATTTGAGTGTTACATCGAAGCTAATGCTCCCAAGGAGGTACTGCTATTAAACAACAAAATAACTTATACACACATTTTCAAACACAATGATATGTTATTTCTATCAACACTGCTACCACACCAGCAGTACCTCAATTTATTTTATATTTCCTTCCAGATTAACATTGACCATCACACCAGAGACCACATCAGGGAAAATGTGAGGACCCCCAACACATCCTGTTTCGACGAGGCCCAGAAAATTGTGTACAGGCTCATGGAGAAGGACTCCTACCCCAGGTTTCTGCGCTCTGACATTTACAACTCTCTGGTTGCCTCCGCTGAGGCCCGGTCAAGCTGAGGACATGTGTCCTGCCTCAAGTTATCGGACTATGGCTTCTACAGAGCCCTACGTGGACTTACCAGCAACACCATTCCAAAAAAGGATTATTATTTTTTTAATATTCTTTTTTTTTTACCGTTGAACATGGAATAGACTGAAGGATGTATGCACAGTAGAGCGGGAACTGCTGTTAGAAACACTTTTACCCGCTATCTGCTGATCTGTGAATCGGATGTGTGCGTACACTTTGCTCAGAGCTGACTCAGTCACCATAGCACAGCCTGCAGAGTGGTTGTGGGCGCATGGGACTTTGCGTGCAAAATCTTAGGGGAACTTCAGACAGGATACTGTGTCAGTTTCACAGATAAACAAAAAGCCTATTGCTCTCCCAGCAGGTGACATCATCAGATCTCAATACACATTTGACTATGCCACACTTCTGAGGTTCTTGTCATTTTGAGATCGATAACTCCATTGTGAAAATGTGCCTTTATGCAAAATGTGCCTTTAGGCAAGATTATGCTATTACACAGATGTTTCTGTTATGCTATTGTACAAACTCCTATCATAAGAAACAATATTAATTTATATTTATGTATATGTATATGTATATGTATATGAATGTGTAAGATTTTAACTTATGACTGTGCTGTACATAAGAACAGATAAAGATAATAAATGTTCTACAGTACATCTGCTTTTGTTGGATATTTCTGAATCTCACTTCCAAAACTCTCACCGCTTGTTTTCAGTACATTTCACTTTCCCCATGACATGTTACAGTAACTAGCATTGTAATGTGATGGCTGAACCCAACACTTCCTGAATGTACAGTACCTGCTCAGGGTGATTCCTGTACTTCCCAGTTCAGTAACTAATAAGGTCTGTAGAAAACAACCTGTAAGGTAGAAATAACACAAATTGTAAACATTTATGTGAGAAGGTCGATAGATTTTAACATAAAGAGGAATCAGGGGACTTTTATTTTTCAATTGGTCATATTTAGGCCCAGCAAACAGCAAAACAAGCACAACCTCATCTGAATCCAGGTCAGAGACCACATAAACTGGTACATTTCTAGAAAGGACAGTTGGCTAACTTCGGTCACAATCTTTGGAGATTATTATACTTATTATATTATAATAGTATATCTATATTATACTTCAACACTCTCCAACTGAGTATTTCACTTAAAACGTTTTAAAATTTACATTCATTCATCTTGAGTGCTGGCCTGGGGTAGAAACGACAGAGATTATTTTTAACTATAGAAACGCACCTCTGGTGGGACTGTATGAAATGGGTCAAAGAAGTAAACAACATTTTTTTGAAAAGCTAAAAGCAGTAATAGCTACTGTATAGCTAGTAATAAGTGTTCAAATCTACTTCACACGTCTGATGAAACTGTTCTACTTCCTGTGAATGGTAAATGATCCGATCACCACACAATGAAAAATGGAATGCAAACATTATATTTCTAAAACTAGTTAAGCAACTATATCAAAAAGGAAACCACTGAATGATAACCTTAAATGAAAATGGCTATGCTGAATACACAAAACCAGCAAGAAGCCATTGGTCAAAACATAATTTACATTTATTGCCCTTTCTTCCATTGAGGATAAGTCCTTTAATACAGTCTCTCCATGTCGGACATGACACTTCAGAACTGAGGTAATCTCACTGCAATGTTGTGACAGGCTGATTATAGAGGTGATAACACCATGCTCGCATGAGAGATACAAATCAACAGGCAGTTAGTTATGTTTTGCTCTTTTGCACAGACGCAGCGCAATGCATTCCCAGAATTGTTGTGACTTATATTTTTAGCTTTTATGGGACTTTATTTTTAGAGGCCATGTCCTTAACAACGAGGATAAGGGCGTGGATATAATCAAATGTCTACTTCCTCCTACCAGCACTGACTGCCATCAAGTAAGGGGTTTTTATAGGACAGAAATCATTGTACGGTATGTCATCCTGCTTTCAGAAGGGATATTGCATGAAATAATTGCAATAGTGTCATCAAACATGCAATATACAGTGTGCATGCTAAGCCTGACAACTTCCATTGGGATGGACTCAAACACATAAGGTCTCCCTAACCAAGTGAATATTTTCAGTGAAAAATATCTAATCTGGTATTTACACCCCTGCACCTCCATCCCCACCACATATCACTGACGAGAGTGTATGACGCATTGTGTGCAATGTGTCTCGCCACGTCAGTTAAGCATAAAAAAGTCTAGAGAGCCTAACACGAGTTAGGGCAGGCAAGGCTATATTTAACCAACGATAAAGGCCCTCCATTGTATGGTGAATGGTATGCCTCTCATCTCTATTGGTGCATGACTGATTTCGTCACACAGCGTTTCTATTCTGAAAGTGGCCCATCAGCTTACTCTTGTGAGGCTTAAGGTCTCTGGAGATGAAGACTTCTGCAACTTCATACCAAAGGTGAACACTAAAACTCTGTACTCCAATGGTGAAGCAGCAATACTCCTGAGATGCTGTAACTTTGCGCAGGGGTTTGAAAAATGGACCTTGTGCAGTCTGAAGATACCACTTCAATGTTTTATCCAGGCTATGGACAAATAATGTAAGAATATTTCCGTTTCTATACATATTCATATCACTAAGCCTATAGTTTTTATGAAAATGTCTGGACAAGCAGTGATTTACTGTATATGTTCTATTTGTCAGACACAAATCATGGAAACCCCGAATTCATATCCACTTACAAAGTCTGACAAAAACTACAATACAAAAGAAACTCAAAGGGTATTTAAATTGCAATTTAACTAATTCAATCTATTCAACTTGATTATTTGCTAAACTTCTGCTCACTTAATTTGTCTAATCTTTATTGAACAGGCCAACTGCTGCTGATGTGAACCTCTGGACTGAATCTTTTGAGCGCCTTTTGACTAACCAGAGTAAGGATATTCAAAAATTAAACATACTGTCTTGATTATAACGTCCAAGCACCACCCAGTAATCAGTGAGATATTTTGATTTACCGGTAGTTTTTTAAAAATTATCTTAGCGTCTTTAGCTTAGCATAACTGAACTTAATTGCTTGTCTCCTTTTGCAGATGGACAAATGGCATTCAAAGCATTTCTGAAGTCAGAGTTCTGTGAAGAGAATTTAGAGTTTTGGCTTGCCTGTGAAGAATTTAAATGCCTGAAAACAAAAGAAATACTGGCTTCCACAGCTGTTGACATTTATGAACAATTCATCAAAACGGACTCTCCAAAACAGGTATGCAGAATGCAACACAAAAACAAGCAAATTTACCATCTTTTTAAAATAATAATAAAAAAAGACATTTTACTTTGAAAAATGAATCTGTCTAACTTCAGGGTCATTCTGTTATCAATTTCTTTCAATCTCAGATTTGCTTTGACGTTTTATAAGAAAAGGTCTAAGACCAGGAGCACAAAATAGCTCAAAATGATTTCCCATCTTCAATCTTGACACCTTTAAATTGCAGGCATTATAAATAAAAACTGGTCTTGCAAACTGTGAAAGCTAAACAACAAAGCTTACCCTTATTTTGACATCTGTGAAACAATTTTGTTACATTATACTGTATTTGAGTGTTATTACTAGAAACATATAAGGTAAAGTTCACAATCTGACGCAAAAGGTTGCTGATTTTTTAGTTCAATAGCCAATCAAATGATACCCATCCCATCTTTGCTGAGAATCAAGATCATTGTGTTTACAGTACACCTTATTTGTTGTGTGAGCTATTTTTGGACACTGTATTTTGCATGTGATACGCAATGTAGTCCTTGTTCAAACACCTTTTTACTTCAAAAACAAATGTAAAAAATATATACATTTAAAAACATTAAAAATGGAATGACCCCTCATTATATAACATATTTGGTCCACGTCAGATCTTCCATACTGGTCCTCACGTGGACAGTTGATTTCACTATTTCTGCACTTCTATTTGCATAATGTAAAACTTGGTGCTACAGTCTAGCCTTAACACAACCGCAACCTACATGGAGTATGAAACATATGCTCTCATTTCAGATTAATTTGGATTTTCACACAAGAGACTGCATCACACAGAGCCTCCAGCACCCTACCACCTCCTGTTTTGTTGCGGCACAGAGGAAAATATATCACCTAATGGAGAGTGACACTTATCCTCGTTTCATCCAGTCAGACTTTTACAAAGAACTACGCAAAATAGCCTGCACGGGAATCAAAAAGAATCGCAGAAGAATTCTGCATTGAGTCAGGGACAATGGAAGTGTACCACAAGAGTGCCAAAAAGAAATGAAGAGATACACTACACTCCCCAGCGCCATCATTATGTCATTATGTAATTTGACAAGCAGAAAATCATGCTTGCTCCCAAGAGCATAATCATGACCCTTATGGATAGTAGCCTACAGTAGTTGCACACTAGGCCTACTTCCACTAAACAAATGACATCTCTGACATGTCGAACATGACAGTGTTTTTATTGCAATGCGCAGATGGTCTGTATTGATATCTATTTTATTGACTGAAAGTGTTTGGTCTATTTTATGTCTTTTTTATGTCTATTCTGCCTAGCTTGAGTATATGTACAATGCTCATTCCTATCATGTTTACTCATTTACAGTATATATCATACGTATATATGTGTGTGTGTGTGTGTGTGTGTGTGTGTGTGTGTGTGTGCGTGTGTGTATGTACAGCATATATATGTATGTATGTATGTAAACACAATACCTGAACAAATTTTGCTTCATTGTATGCAACTTACAAAGACAGACCAACCAACTAAGTTTCTAGTTTCTCTCACACAAGTAAATCTCGGCACAAAGATTGCCATCTAAACCTAAGCTAGTTGAGCCACCTAGTGGCTCTCTTGCTATCTCACCACGTTTTCTTCTACTATTCAGGTGTCAGGCAACTGTAAATCCTCAGTCCAAATGTTGAGCAAACCATTTCAAATATTCAAGTTCAAGTACTTTATTGTCATGCACTCATAAAATTAATTATAAGTAATGCTCAGCTAAGGAATAAATTAAAATTAAAATTAGTAATTAAAAAGGTATATTGTGTATTGTGTGTGTGTGGGGGTGTCAATTTAATTTCACTTATATAGCGGCAAAACATTACGTGTCTCATGGCGCTTTACAGAGTGGTAAACATTGAAAGAGAGCCCATGAGTAACAGGGGTGGGGGAAAACTCCCTAGAATTGGGAGCCACGACCTCACCACATCATCACACATCCTTCACCATACCAAGAGATTGGCATTGTTTTATTTCAGTTAGCCTAATAGCTTCATTTTAAATGAGAGATGATCTTATGGTACCCAATGCCAATAACGAGATATGGTGAAGGGTGATGATGTGGGGCTACACAGACTCACAGAACGGCTGGATGAACAGGAGAAAGGTAGAAATGAATTGTTTTGATAAAGTCCCCTTGGCCTTTGGAATTAAAATAACCCCACATCAACACTATAACCTTCACCATACTAAGAGTTTGGCATGTTTTATGTCAGTTATTAGCTGTTAGCTAATTAGCTGGTTTGAATTGCATTGAGCTCAATGAGAATGAAACCAGCTAATAAACTAACAGCTAATAATCCTCTATGGGAATTTAAAGTGTAACTGCACCCTAAAATATGTGTTTTGAGCTGAATTACTCATAAGTGGTGACCTGCACTAGTACCAGGGTTAATATTAACAAAAATCGTGTTTCCCGAGAAAAGTAACATTTTGTATGATTTTGTATTGGCAATATAGCTCTCCGCGCCCTCTACAGATTGAAACATGCCATGGCATTTTGGTCCAAAATGCTATTGGAATGCTGACGTAGTCCTGTACTTCTCGTCCAACTCTACGTCACCGGGTCGTTACAAATTAAGGCTCCATCACATTACACGCGGCATACGCTATGAAACCCATTACTTTCAATCGTTTGAGCGCGCAAGAACTGGTCTGCCGCTGCGCTCAGTATACCGGCATTTTTGCCGCTTTGCCGCTCTTGCGCTACCGCGGTCAAAGTTGAAATATGTTGAACTTTGACCGCGCCGCGCTGTAAGTCAATGGTCTTTTGTGCAGAACCCAGCGATAACCACAACAACAATCGTAGAACGTTACCTCAACCAAGAGAAACCTAGCGGTGAGCGCAGCGCATGCCGCCTGTAATGTGATGGGCCTTTAGGAATGAAACGCCCCAACACCTGCTGCCCTGATTAGCCTACCTGTGACATGTCTGCAGCACTCATTCCCAGATTGACACGAAATGCATGATTGATTGGCTGCAGCAGTGCTGCACTACCTTCCAAATTTCAGAACGTCCTGCCCATTTTGAAAGCCTTTTTTCAGAAATGTGAAGTGGGTGGAGTTATCGGGTGAAGTTACACTTTAATATGGGCATTCCAATACTTATGACCCCTGTATTTTAAGGAAAACATTTATTTATTTACAATACATTATTCATTCGCAAAGAAAATTGATGTCCTTTGGTTGAATATTTCTTCATTGTTTCATATGATAAATCACATGTGTGACTCTACACCAATCAGCCTGTATGGCCAGTAACAGTTTTCTGTGAATATATCGAGTAGGACCTATATATACTTATGACCAAATTATTTTTGTATGTCAGTCTTCAGGGGCCATGTCAACACATCTCATAACCACTCAAAAAGGTAGGCTACACCTAGTTAAAAAATCAAAAGGCACAATTGGGGCATTGTGATCGCAGGTATCTTTGGCACAGTTCGAAATTGCATGCATTTCAAGGGTAAGATCATTATGGCACCCATTATCAGCTACACGCGCATGCACGTATACACGCATGCATGCACGCGTGCGTGCACACACACACACACACACACACACATAAATAGACAGGTCATTTGCTCAACTTTTTGGGCCTAGTTTTCTGTCAAAGTTTTCTCAATGGATTCCTGGTCAGAACCCCTATTGAAACAGATTAAGACTTGGGGCATGTTAAATTTTGTCCAAAAATTCAAGATGGCCGCCGTATGGGCAATTCCATATCAGTTGGAACAGGTCCGACACCATGGTCCTCAGTTTTTCCTGATTTTTGGTCAAAATGTTCCTCCATGTCTCATTAGAGGAAAACCAAAATTTTAGCTTGGTATCTTGTTTAGTTTCTGAGATATGGCTCTTCAAATGTGGATAGACGTGTCCTAAAAAAAGGCTGAAAATGCCTGTATTTAATGAGCACTACTTTTTTTTAAACCCCTCTCCTGTCTTAAACCTACCATATTATTTTCTAAAAATTTGAACACTGGGGCAGTACCCTGTTTAGTTGTCCAATATCACAAAGGAATTATAGTCCTTCCCACCATTGAAGACTTATTCATCGAAACAAACCCATATTTTTTTTTAAAGCAATGAAAAACAAAAAAACCTGTTTTTTGTTCTCTTGTGGTCATGAATGGATAGCACTCACATTTTTAAAACTTTACATATATATAGTCCATGAGTAAGAGAACATGTTGAAAAAAAATTTAGATGGTAAGTTTTCGGATTTTGAGGCTATGGGCCTTCAAAGATGGCCAAAATGGTGTTTTTTCCTAAAAATGCAAATTTCATTGCCTTTTTTCAAGGACAAGATGAAATGCAAATCCAACAGTTCTTTTCTCCTGCAGTAGTATGCCACTTCGTAGACCATGTGAATGTGGTAGATCCGACCTGTCCATTTTAATATCCCCTCAGTACATGTCTGAAGTTAGAAAAAATTAAAAATTGTCTTGGCTTAAGGAGGTGTTGGTTCGATTTTTTATGAACCTCTTAGAAGGACAATATGGGGTTTAAACCCATTTTTTTCTGTTTGAGGATCGGAATGCCATCCTATAAACAGGATAAAAATGTTATATCCCATTTTTACTCTTTATTGACCCCTTAGAATATGTCCAAAAGTTGTCAAAAATGAAAAAGGCGACTAAATTGAGGGGCTTAAAATGGCCAAGTGGATCAAGTCACACAAGGCTAAAAATGTAATATAAGACAGATGAGATACTGAGGGAGAACACTGTGAAATGTATAACCCCTGTTACGATGGCCTTTGAACCCACTGTGTTAACTGAGGTTAAGGGCTAAAAACCACCAACCACCGATCCGGTGGTCTCCAACTTTTTCATATCTCTTGATAGAAAATTTGAGACTTGAAACTCATACATGTTGTTCATCTCTTCAAAGCGGCTTTTTGAGACCATCCATGACTTCCTGTAATAACCGGAAGTTGGTTTAAAACAGGAAGTACACTTTAAAAATGCTGTATCTCCGAGAAAAAAAAAAAAAAAAAAAAAAAAGCTGTTGAGGCCTACACTTTTTGGTCAAGTTAAACCCTAAGGGCGATTTTTTATGTCATACAAAGTGGGTACCACTCAACTCCAAATGGTCTGAAACATACTCCTACACAATCTCTCAAACCATGATTTTGGCCTCAACACTTTGGCCCCAACAGCTTTTTGTTTTTTTTCCCCAGAGATACAGCCTTTTTAAAGTTTACTTCCTGTTTTAAACCAACTTCCGGTTATCACAGGAAGTCATGGATGGTCTCAAAAAAACGCTTTGAAGAGATGAACAACATATGAGTTTCAAGTCTGTATAAATTTTCTATCAAGAGATATGAAAAAGTTGGAGACCACCGGATCGGTGGTTGGTGGTTTTTAGCCCTTAACCTCAGTTAGGGACACAGTGGGTTCAAAGGCCATCGTAACAGGGGTTATACATTTCACAGTGTTCTCTGTTAGTATCTCATCTGTCTTATATTACATTTTTAGCCTTGTGTGACTTGATCCACTTGGTCCCTCCATTTAGTCGCCTTTTTCATTTTTGACAACTTTTGGACATATTCTAAGGGATCAATAAAGAGTAGAAATGGGATATAAATTTTTTATCCTGTTTACAGGATGGCAATCTGATCCCTCAAACATAAAAAATGGGTTTAAACCCCATATTGTCCTTCTAAGAGGTTCATAAAAATCAAACCAACACCTCCTTCAGCCAAGACAATTTTTCATTTTTTCTAACTTCAGATATGTACTGAGGGGATATTAAAATGGACAGGTCGGATCTACCACATTCACATGGTCTACAAAGTGGCATACTATTGCAGGAAAAAAGAAATGTTGGATTTGCATTTCATCTTGTCCTTGAAAAAAGGCAATGAAATTGGCATTTTTAGGGAAAAACACCATTTTGGCCATCTTTGAAGGCCCATAGCCTCGAAATACGAAAACTTACCATCTCAATTTTTTTTCAACATGTTCTCTTACTCATGGACTATATTTATTTAAAGTTTTAAAAATGTGAGTGCTATCCATTCATGACCATAAGAGAACAAAAACAGGTTTTTTGTTTTTCATTGCTTTAAAAAAAATATGGGTTTGTTTCGATGAATAAGTCTTCAATGGTGGGAAGGACTATAATTCCTTTGTGATATTGGACAACTAAACAGGGTACTGCCCCAGTGTTCAAATTTTTAGAAAATAATATGGTAGGTTTAAGACAGGAGAGGGGTTTAAAAAAAAGTGGTGCTCATTAAATACAGGCATTTTCAGCCTTTTTTTAGGACACGTCTATCCACATTTGAAGAGCCATATCTCAGAAACTAAACAAGATACCAAGCTAAAATTTTGGTTTTCCTCTAATGAGACACGGAGGAACATTTTGACCAAAAATCAGGAAAAACTGAGGACCATGGTGTCGGACCTGTTCCAACTGATATGGAATTGCCCATACGGCGGCCATCTTGAATTTTTGGACAAAATTTAACATGCCCCAAGTCTTAATCTGTTTCAATAGGGGTTCTGACCAGGAATCCATTGAGAAAACTTTGACAGAAAACTAGGCCCAAAAAGTTGAGCAAATGACCTGTCTAAAACAGACACATATGCATGCACACACACGCACGCATGCACACACAGCAGACATCATGCACGCACATGCACACACACACACACACACACACCACACGCACGCATGCACAAACAGCACACATCATGCACGCACATGCATACACACAAACACAGTATGCACACACACACACACACACACACACACACACACACACACTGCACTCTCATTTACATTCATATTTTGTACGACTATTTAGTAGTTTTGTAGTTTTGTGATTGTTTTGTAACAGTACAGATCTTTACATTTAAATGGCCAGTCAATCTCTTAAAACCTGATTATTAATTAGATCTAGCCTACCTGACATGAGGCCAACTCTTCTAGCTAACATTGATTGCCCTGTTGAACTCATTTTGACCCGCAACAAGACTATAAACGACATGGTGAGTGCACATTTACCTGAAAAACGTTTATCATTCATTGAATCCAAAAATGTAAGGGTGGTACGAGGCGTCCAGCATGTTGAACCTGATTGAACTCGTTGCCCTGACTTGGTGAGAGAGGAAAACACAGCTGTCCCTCCCAGCAACCACTTCGGCCACATCTTGCTTGTCACGGTCCATCCTAGGGAGGGCCTTTTGGTCGTGAGGCTGTGGCTAACTAAGTATTTGAATCTACCTACCTATAACGCATAAACTCTACGCCTTGTGGTAAGTACTACAAAATGTGTAGTGCTACTACTCAGGAATGTGTAACGTTACAACTAATTGGCTTAATTGTAGTCTCTTTCAATGTTTTAATATCCAGCTACAGCATCCTAGACTACAAGGAATGTCTCAACCAGTCAACGGGACAAGCATTCACACTCGCTAGCCAGCTAGCTTCAAGCTAAACATTACATCTTGAGCTGCCGAGATGGTCAAATCTTTATTTTAACGTAAGCTAATACAATTATCGGTTCTCCGTCGTGATCTACTGTATTGGTATTGCAGAAGAATGACTTCAGTATTGCGTATCTGAAATTAACTGGTCAGAATGAAAAACTAACGTTAAACTTATGGCTTGACTGAGGATGGGAGGTCGCTGCATCCCCATGTATGATGATTGCGCCTTACAAATTATGACGCCAACATTCAGCATCTTGAAAAACAGTTAATTTAACTAATATGAGATGTTCAGAATGTACTATCCAGTGTGTAATAATTCAACGCTTTGGGTTCATCTGATGGAGGCATTTAATCGCTTTAGCTTGTTAGCGTAGCTATCAGAATAATGCATGCCAGCCATGTCAGCTGGTCGGAGTTTAATGCTAACGCTATGGCTGGACAACAGTTGACAGTTACTGTGAACTTTGTCAGCATCCATCACTGCTCCAACAGGTATCTTAACTCTAACGTTGGCGGTCTCAGACTTAACGTTAAAAACATTAGGTAGTTAGCCTTATATTGGCCGTGATTCAGAATATTATTGCAATCTAAGCTGCAACACTGCCTGTTTGGCAACCGCCCCGATGCAAGTTGGTAGCTACTTCGAAGTGGTCTAGCAATTGTGTTTTATTATGACCAGTGTTTTTTTTTTTATTTATTTATTTATTTTTTTAAACTGCCAAGGTTTCGGGCATATCTGACATACACAACTATGTTGATTGGCTGTGTTACTTATTGATGCAGACATAATTATGTCATGTTGTTTCTGCAGTTTGCAGTCATGGATTCTACAGGGTGCACTACTGAAGGAGGTCAGCCTGGGGCTGTGGAGCCGTTGCAGAACTCTGTAGATGACAGTCTCGTGGATGCTATGGACCTTTGCCGTCTTCGCCGGTTTCTATGTTATGGGTCAGAGGGGCCCACTTTCAACACTAAGGAGCCATCACTCGGAATGGAAAGCGCGTTGACCTTGATCCAGCTGTTGGAGAATGGCAAAGGTTGCGATGTGGTGGAAGAAATCCGCAGGTTTGGACAGGACGGACGAGCTGTCCGCTCGAACCCTGCACTGTTCGCCTTGGCCGTCTGTTCACAGCACTCGGATCCAAAGACCAAGCAGGCGGCATTTCGGGCCTTGAAGGACCTATGCCACCTCCCAAGCCACCTATTTGCATTTATTCAGTTTAAGAAGGAATTGAAGGACGGAATGAAGTGTGGTATGTGGGGTCGCGGCCTGCGCAAAGCTGTTGCTGATTGGTACAACAGCCAGGACCCCATAGTTCTTGCACAGGCTGTTACCAAGTGCAAGCACAGGGCAGGCTGGTCACACCAGGACCTTCTTAGACTCTCACATATGAAGCCAGCCAATGAAGGTGAGTACATGAGCAAGATAGTGTTGTATGAAAATCTATCCTGACTTTGAAAATAGATTGCTTTAGGAATCATCCACACAAGTGAAATGATGGCCGTGTGTGGTAAAATAGAGGATGTATGAATGTATGTATGTTCATAACAAATCAAAATAACAAATCCTCTACATTCTTCACAGTGCAAATAACATTATTGTGTTTTACAGCTATTGCACTTATTAATAAGTACATAACTAAAGGGTGGAAAGAGGTTCAGGTTGTGTATGCTGACAAAGAAAACTCTGAGGATGTTGTCAAAGTCCTGACATACCTAGAGGCCGTGGAGAAGACCAAGCACTCGACTGACGAGATGGAGGTGATCCATCTGATTGAGGAGCACAGGCTGGAGAGGGAACAAATCCTCACAAATCATCTCAAGTCCAAAGAGGTCTGTTTGGGAACTGAAGCGTAGAGTCTTTCAGTTACTATGACCGGCTCTTACAGCACGGCAGACAATGGAAAGATTCAATTGTGTATGGTATAAATTCTATATGATGAATGTATTTGTTACAGTTGTATTACAGTCTGACCTAGATTTTCATGTGTCCATAGGTCCCATAATTAATTCGCCAATATGAATCTAACATCTAACTAATATATTAGTTTGGTCTAATTGTCAGTTTTTGGGGGCAGCATAAGAAGTACATTTATATACAGTATGTACAGGATAATCTAGTATGATGTACTTTCTCAGTACTGTCTTGACAAATACACAGTCTTGTTTGATTGTAGGTATGGAGCGCTTTCTTAAAAGACATGCCACTGGCTACATTGCTCCGGCATTTGGGCAAGATGACCGCTGACAAGGTTTTTGCCCCAGGAAGCGCCGATGTTGTAGCTGTTTGTGAGAGGATTCAGAATGAGACTGCTCTGAAAAAGGTAACGGCTGCACATTGATTACCTTGAATTTAGTCTAGAGTACATTTGGCAAATAGAAAAGCTACTTGAGGAAAGCGATATGATATGTGATTTGAACATCATTAGCTGTACTCATTTCAGTATGAAATCTGAAGGGACATTGTTCCAGTAAACTGATGTACCTGATCTCGGAGTTATTTTGTGTGCATCATTCATTTTAGATTTCAATGTCTTTCAGTCAAAGTTGCATCCATTCAGCATCTTGCTGGCAGCAGAAAACTACAAGAGGGGCCACGGCAACAGAAGTAAGCTGAAATGGGAGCCAGATGCACACATCATCCAAGCTCTGGACTTTGCCTTTTTCCAGTGCTTTAAGGTCAGTCTGATTTCCTAAACATGTAAGCACGGCACACATTTACAACTATTGATATCAAGATGCCTCTGAGGGTATGACTTAAGCCATACATGATAGTAGTGTGAGTGTGTCTGTGAGTAGGAGATATGGGGTTTAGGATGTGTTATGAGATCTCAGTTGCCTGGCATTGGCTCTCATTGGTGGTGGCCGATATCATGTGCATCATTAGTATGTGTGGAAGGACAGACACCATATGGGGTTGGTTGTCAGTTTGGATAAGTGGATTTGCATTTTACGTGTGAAATTAATCCTCTCCATCTTGTTAATGTGGGATGTATGACACTACCAAATACAAATACAATGTGGTTCAGTCATGAAAAATACAACCTAGAGTCACTGCACAAATCACTTTTATCATGCATATTTGAAACAGTTAGAATGACCTGCAGAGGTTTAATTAGCTTATTGTAAGCTGTATTCCTACAGTATATCCATAGCCACTGAAATACAGTATGTGTTTTACTCTGAAATGAGAATGTGTTGTTGTTGTCAGTTAAGAATGACAAACATGTCATGTTTACAAACATGTGTCTCCTGTTTATGCTCCCCCTCCCCACACACACACACACACACACACACACACACACACAGAATGTGGAGGCCACAAGTAAGCAGTTTGTGGTCAGTGTGGACGTGAGTGCTTCGCTGAGCAGCACTGCCCTGGGGAGCGCCGTCAGTGCCGCCACGGCAGCTGCCGCCATGAGCATGGTGAGCATTCACAAAGCCCGGCGTCTCCTAGTGACCCGTGGCTCTGGGATACATTTTTCAGATGCCTACGTTATGGTATCACTGGCTGCGAATGCATGTTGAGAGTGAGGAAGAATTTCAGTGTCTTGAATGCTTCAACTGTCTCAAAGGTTAAGAACAGATAATGGCTTGAGAATGTGTTAGCTTTCTTAACAAACCAGCTGCCGTCACACTTCTCAGAATGCAATTAAAAACAACAGTTGATGATATGTTTTGTAATTCTTGAAAGGATGGCTATAATTTCAGGGGTTGTGATGCAATTGTGACTTTTTGTTCAAGGTCATTACGCGGACGGAGAAGGATGCTCAGGTGTTGGTGTTCTCTGACGGAAATGTCACCCCAATCCACCTCTCTGCTGAGATGTCTGTTATGCAAGTTACAGCAGAACTGGTGAAGGTAAAGACATGTGATTTAATAGTGTTGCTTGACTTGATGTTGAATAAGCACTATATAAGATTAACTTTCAGGGTACCCCTACAGTTGAGAAGTGCAATAATAAACAAATTAAATATGTGTCTCTTGCTACCAAATTATGAACATAACTCTGATGCAGTATGAGGGAATGCATCAACAGCATTCTGTAGAAAGAGATCTCAGAATTGTGTTAAAGCAACTTTTCCATTTCGATTTTAGAGGAAGAGACAATAACTCTGTTCAAAATGGTAAAAAAAAATACTGCCTTTTAAGATATCTAACCGGGAGCGGGGAATAAACTCTTTTTGCTGCCTTCTAAGACATTTTAGAATTTCTAAGTCGTTTCGGAAAGCAGCATTGATGCATCCTCCATGCACCCTACTACCCATAATCCTTTGCAGCAACGTCTGAATTAGCTGTGAAAATTAAAGAAAAGAAGAAAGATTGCTTAGATTTGTTAAAATCTAGCGAGAAATTATCACTGTATTATCTAATTATACCAGTTGTAAACATTGATAGCATTTGGTCTGATATATGCACTGCCTGTCAAACTACTTTCTTCCGTAAGCTAGTTTAGTTTACCATCTTACCGCAGTGTTAACCAAAGATCGAGAGTGTTATGCTGATTCTTAAAAGATGCATTCAATCCAAAGTCATGTTTTGTGAGACAGCTCTCTATTTAGGCAGGCAGGCAGGCAGGCAGGCAGCGAGTCGCTGCCTTCCGTTTCGAAACGAAGCCAGTGCTCCTACCTGATCACAAAAAGTTGCTAGGACTATAGGACTACCCCCTATAGAAGGCCGCTAAGTGCAGAAGTGTCATTCACCATGTCATGAGGTTACGTGCCATCAAAACGATTTTGGAAACGTTATGTTAAGGTAAAAGGTTTGCTTTTTAGCAGCAGTTGTATGTCAAGTAATGAGCATGGCAGTACTTGAAGATGATGGTGAAAAAGACAGAATTACAGAAACATGTTCCTTATCTGTTTTGTTTGTTTTTCAAATATTCTCTTTGAATGAAGATCAATGATTAGAATGAATCAATGAACGTATGCAGGGTGTGCTTACACATTTGCTGATTGCGGAGTCTGCTTGGACACATTTCTTAGTTTGGCCATAGTGTAGACAAGATGGCTACGAAGCTTTTAGTAAACATCTTGTCTTCAGCAGTGATGTGGTTTATTTGAAGGTTGCTCTTGTGCAGGTCCTGTGCCTTGGGTAACCCTAACATAGAGATCAGTGAAATGTCAACTTGCTTTGCGCCAGGTGAGCGTATAGAATAAAGATGGGAAATTGTTCCACTGACCCAGAAATGTGTTGGGTGTTCAGATCCCTGATGGCAGCACAGACTGCGCCCTGCCCATCCTCTGGGCCTCAGAGAGTGAGAGGCCTGTGGACGTCTTCCTTATCTTTACCAACAATGAGACCTGGTTTGGAAAGGCCAATCCGGCAGAAGCACTCAAAATGTACAGACAGGTAAGTCCCTGTGTAGTTATTTGAACTGGTGATGTGTCATTGCTATTTGACCAGATGACCTCCAGTCTGACCAGATATTTTCTATACCGGAAAAATATTTAATTGCTCAAATAATTGCTTAAATAGCTCTACACCCAGGCCTACAGGTCCTCTAATTCATCCTCTCTGTTAGAGTCTGATATACATTTTTCAAATATGCTGTATTTCCTGAGTCAGACTGGTGGATTGTGTGTGTATAACTGTTCATATGTTTTCATTCCTTCCATCCTCATTCACACACACTCACCCACAGTCACCGACTCACACACACACACACACACACACACACACACACACACACACACACTGTAGTGTCTAGTCCAATATTCACACCGGAAATATGTTCTAGTGTACCATTGACTGAACTGTTTTTTTGTCGTCTCCAGAAAATGGGCATCAATTCAAAGTTAGTTGTGTGTGGACTTACGACCACGGGTCTCTCGGTGGCTGACCCGGACGACCGAGGCATGCTGGACATCTGTGGCTTTGACTCCAGGGCTGTGGACGTCATCCATAACTTTGTTCTGGATGTCATATGAGAAGACTATTGACTGGACATCAGTATGACCCTGAGAACAGACTCCTGCAGAAAGGAACTCGAAGAGAACTGTTGTCACACTGGACTGATGTGCCCAACAAGGCACAACCTCCAAGGACTAAACAAAGAAACCCTTAACTGCCCAATGATATCTCTCGCTTGTCAAAAAGTTGCATTTTATTTAGGTTGTATTTTGTCATCCAGCTGGCTGGATGAGTTTTCAATTTATATTTTAAAAACAGGATTTGACATCCAAGATGTGAATTTCACAGGCGGACAGATGATACGGTATACCACATACTGTGACACATTTTTGTATTCTCAGTCTATTGATGAGGTACTGTAGCACAATGTTATTGAAGCCCTAGAACTTGAGATTGAAAGACTGCATTGAAATGTGGTATGGACTTGGATGTTGTAATTTTCCTTGGATGTTGGATGTTGGATGTCTTTAGGTACTTTCATTTGGGACAATTAACAACGTCAACTGAATATGGGGGCATCGGGCTGACTCAAAAGATTAATATATGTAATACATTTACTTTTACCGGGGTAAACATACAGAGGTTAGGAGGTAGGAATCCTGTCCATGTTAGCTGACACTTGTAATGACATGTTGAACCTGGTCAGTGGTGAGAAGAGAAGTTTACTATGATAGCCAGCAGCTCCCAAGAACGCATTGCTGGTATTAGCAGGCAAGCTAGTTTAATGCGGAACATATTTTTGCTTTTCTCCCTAATGAAAGTACTCAGAGACACCTATCAATAGGGCCCCAGGGTCTCATTCAACTAGCTTGCCTGCTAATACCAGCAATGCGTTCTTGGGAGCTGCTGGCTATCATAGTAAACTTCTCTTCTCACCACTGACCAGGTTCAACATGTCATTACAAGTGTCAGCTAACATGGACAGGATTCCTACCTCCTAACCTCTGTATGTTTACCCCGGTAAAAGTAAATGTATTACATATATTAATCTTTTAATCACTTACCTTTTGGTATTTTGCCCAATCTTACAAAAAATGTTAGTGTCTATTGACCCCTGGTTTCAGTGAATACAGTGCATGTAATATTGTAATACATTGATGTAAAACATTTTTATTGGACAAGAGATTAAACTCTTGAGGTAACACAGCCTGATGACAACACGTTTACAAAACGTTTGTTGCTCCTATTGAATCCCAAAACTGTCGGCAGATTTTACATTTCCACTTGAACAGACCAAGTTAAGAAAAAGTCATAAGGTGCACTTAACCATGTATTGGTAAATACAATAAGGAAAACATGCAGAGTGTAGCATAATGTCTTGTAGCTGACCTTTGACTTTGACTTCCAATAAGCTCTTTATTTTGTAGGTCATAGGGTATTTGCTTAGAAATGCTCTAGTATACTTAGCCGTTCATGTATTTAACATGCATATTTCTTCATTGCTGCCTGTGTTGTGCTTCTGCAAGTCACAATCAAGGTCATTATTGTCTGTTGACACTAACGCTGCTAGAAAAGCTGATTCTGTAAAAGAATTATGAAAACATTACTAATTGTGGTGTAATAAGGGTATTTAGGTAACTAATTTAAGCTATGCTATTAGGAACTCACTAAATTTTTTGATGTAACATAAACCTGAATGTACCTTTGTAATATTTGTGTTACTCCTTAGACTTAATACACGCTGCTTTATACATCTTTAAATATTTAATAAATGTTGTTTACTAAACGTGTCTGGGGTTCTTTCATGGTATTTATTTTTGGTACACAGGATGAGATGTTTAATTCTTTGGGCCAGCATCACAAACAGAGCAGGTCATTATTCACATGTTCATTCCTACAGTATACTTGGGTAAAAGCAGCCTGCATTGCAGTTTACCCACAAGGCATGTCTTGCTATGGAACTATATGCCTGTATTCAGAACATCCATTTGAATCCATCACTTGTGGTTCTATAGTATGTACTGAATGAGTAGATGATCCTCTATACTCTGGATGATCAGAGCGCAGGTATGGCATTAGCTCTGAGGACTGGTTTGGAGAGCCAAATGAAGTTCAAACCTGGGCTAGGATAAGGGTTTATAAAGATGGCCTGTAGTACATTGGTCCTATACACTCAGAATGCAGCCTAAGGTCTGTTTACATGATAAATGAATAGATTAGTTAGGTGTAGAACATGGTGTTTTAAGCCACCTGAGGTATCCATGACAGTGCTATAGCAGCATAATGGTGAAGGGTAGTCAGCACCAGTGCAGGTATGGTAGTGGCCCCCATGTGACGCATGACTAGGGCGCCAGTAACACGAGGACACAGCAGAGGTGGACCATATTCCAATAAAAACCCTGAGGTGGTTAAAGTTCCTACTGTAGTTTTTAAATTTGTGGGATTACAAGAAGTCCAGTATTCTGTGATCATAGGGGTCAAGGTGGGTTATATTGGATCTTTAATATTGAAGATCTTTAATATATTCAGGTACCCAGCTATTGCTTTGTATGTTAGAAGTAATATTTTAAGTCAATGCGACTTTTAACAGGTAGTGTAAGATATGGGGGAATATATTTAAGTAGCTGAAGCTACATAATAGTCAATGGGTAGATCTGTATCAGAATTCTTGCTGGCGCAGCTATTTGTCAGCGGAGGCAAGGCAAACTGTTAAAAGGAAATTGAATTCAGAATCACTAATAACATTTTAGACAACCTCTATTCATCCAGGATATCCTGCCCCCCTTCACCAAAGCTTAGCTTTACTGTACCATCAGGAGGTTCAGTGTCTCTGGCTAAAAAAAAGTAATTAAAACAAATCCTTCCATCCATTTCCAAAGCAATAGGCCTACATATCCAAAACGCATGCTACTGACACCACGCCCACTGAATCTTGTAGAACTGCGGTGGTGAATCTGTTGTGGCAAATCTGTGGCTGCTGCAGGTAGATCTGTCTGCGAGCTGGACGAAGAGGGGAAGTAGAAATAGAGAGATGGCGGACGTTTTGAGTGTTCTTCGGCAATACACCATCCAGAAAAAGGATATCGTAATTGAAGGCGATGTAGTAATGTTTCATGGCCCAATAATGCCAAGACCAACTATGTTATTTCTGGGTTTGTCGACTTCTTCAGAATCTCTCCTTTTTTCCCATTCCGTTCAACTCAGCCAGCAGGTGTCGCTAAATATAAGTTCATGTTCTCCCATATAGAACAGAGTTCCCTCTCTTGACAGGAGTTCATGTTCTCCCCTATAGAACAGAGTTCCTTCTCTTGACAGGAGTTCATGTTCTCCCCTAGAACAGAGTTCCCTCTCTTGACAGGAGTTCATGTTATTTAGGCTAGGATGAAATCACAGTTGCATTTGGTGGTCTGGGGAAGTGAAGAGGCATTCTGAAGCATTTGTTTTGATTGTTGAAATAGCGCTGCGACATAGTTAGGTCAGCCATTGCTTGTTTTGTTTAGATATGGTGTTTTCTCTGACCTTACCCAGATAAGAAGAGCTGCAATGTTGAGCTAGGCTGCTGTGAGAGTTAGATCCCCTTCAGCAAAAAATCAGGTTGAACCTAGATCTTCGCAGATTTTGATTCTGATGTAACATCATCACATGAGAGCCCAAAACCCAGACCTGATTGACTTGAGCAGAATCAATTTATTAGCCTCTCTGCCATGGTGATTTGCAATAAATGCTACCGTTACACAAAAACTCCTGTGTATAGGCCTAATTCTTAAATTAGCCATAGTATTTGACAATCAAGATTTACTTTAGAGAATAGGCCTACTGATGCATGCTGCATTGCAACTGGTGGATTGACGTGGCTCTGATTTGAACGACAATTGGCAAGTGTCAAATCTGTAGGCTACCATGGCTAATTTAAGAATTGGGCAAAATCTGTGTGTTGATTTAATATCATGAGCAACAGCAAACATCAGTGGGTCATCCTCATAGTTCCATTTTTTAGTTCATATTATGAGACATGTTTGCCTTGGCCTTGGCCTGGCTGCATTTTTTCCCCATCAATCGAGGGCTGTGATATTTTCAGGTGTCTTGTTAGTCAGATGTCTATGTAACTAACAATTACAGAACTGGAAAGAATGGTCAACCCAAACAATATTACACCTTGGAATCAATTCTCTTCCTGCTCAACTATGTGGATCTCCGTCACCCCTCATATTTCCAAAAGGCAGCTGTAAGTTCTATTTTTAAAAAAATCTGACTGCAGTTAGTGTTTCCATGAGCTAGTCTGGTTGACTTAACTTAAAAATGTAGTGTCATAATTATGGATTGCCGTGACAAGTGATTTCAGTGACATGCCCTTTTTTAAAATCGGTACAGGCAGAAAACATACCTGCAGTCAGAAGACCCGATCGAAAGGACTTGCTCTCATATCTCAGTGGGGTAAATTGTAAGTAAACCAAATAATGCAACGCAAATGCATGCTTGCTTATTGCCTTTTTTAGTCAGGCTTTTTCGAAATTCTTTTATGTTTCTCTTTGCTCCAGCTGCCTCAGCAAGTATCGACAAAAGCATGCCCATTGAACTTGGGTTGAGGCAGGGACAAACACAAGGTTTGTTATAAATATTCACCCTTGTGATTTCTTTTGATTATGCCTCCATGCTCACACACATCATATTCATTTATTAAGCCAATCCAAATTTTGCAGAGAGTAATTTGGCACACTCTCATTCATAAACAGTCAAAAGAGCAGCAGCTGAAGATTCATCAGATGCAAAAAAGCCACGCATTGAGGTAACCTTATACTGATTATCTGCTACACATGTGTGGTCTGTGTGGTTTGCTAACTGATTCATTTGGTTTGACTGTCAGGATGAAGACGGGATGCTGGATGGACATAACGCGGCTGAAAATAATTATATAAAGGGATTATAAAATCATACATATCATATAGTGTGATTTATGTATCATTAATGCTATGTAATGCGAAGGAACTTATTTGTCTAAACAATATCTGCTTTGTACCTTAAGGAATATTTTTGTTCATCCTTGGACATTACATGCTGCTTTATACAACTTTGAAGTTGAATGTTGAAGAAGAAATATTGTTCATATGCATGTTCTAGTTACTGAGGCTAGGCTACATATAAAATGGCTATTTGTCAAAATACACAATCTTTAAATCCTTGTAACATCACAAGGGACCATTATAAACATGTTTTTCCCTACATACTTGAATAAAATGATTTGCCGCTTTGAATTCTCGGCCACTCTTACTGCATGTTGGGCAGCACAATGGGCTATAATGTAGGCTACTTGTAGGATGCTGTCATCAGGGGATCTATGCTCCCCTAAAAGAAAATGTGTATATTGTAACATTTAAATGCATCAGTCTGGTGTACTTTGAAGGTTAGATTTCCTCTTTTTTTTTTATCTATGGATGGAAATATTGGTAGGCTAGCCTACAGTAGGCCTAAGCTATTTTGCATTTCAGAATTTTAAGCATGCACACACACAGGTTGAAGATGACTGCAATAATTCACAACCACAAAGCAATATGTGCTGAGTTTCAGAGTTGTCAGAATAGTGTAGGCTACATTTCAGCACTCTATGAAATTAGGCAGAAGTGATCACCTCTGCTGTTCGGCTAATAGAAGATTGTCATTGGTCATTGTAATGGCCATCTATGCATGCAATTATTGCAAACCACCAATGATAGCTCACACTTTGAACCCTTTTATGAAACACCCTGAAGTATTTATTGGGATTGTCTATTTGTGTTGCTGTGCTTACCAATTCCATATTGTGGTAGGCTACTTGGTGTAGTGGTGTTAGGTATCCTCGTTTATCTTTGAGGATCAAATGATAGTTACAATTCTGTGTTTTTAATTGGTTTTCCTTGGTAGTTACCTTAAATTCACAATTCAACATCACACAGGCTCATGTAAACTTAGGATTCCTTATTATATTTTACTTAATTTCATGACAATTTTGTGTTTTAATTAACAACTGCTTAAATGAAAGATTATGCTGGTCCAACAGCGAGCCAGAACTGGCAGGTCATCTATATCACAGCTTTTAAAAGACTTTGTCTATATCTGCATTTCTTTTTATTTATTCTAATATGACTTTACTGTGATCCAGTCGTATGCCATCCGTCTGCCTGACCAGAAGCAGTGTACAGAAATGTGTTACCAAAACAAAGGACTATTTTCCTGCCTGAAAGAAAACACGCTGTCGGAATTACACCCAGATCGTAGGTTACTCTATGCCATGGGTATCAGATTAAAAACAAATCATTCATATGTAGTGTTTCACTTATATAATCTGATTGATATGGACATTTGTGAACAAGTCTGACTGTTTTGTGTTGGGAAATAGAAATCAGGCAACCCTTTGGGCAGCCTCATACTGAAAAAGATCAGGGGACTTGTTTTCAAGACCCCGCACCCACAAGCAAGAGAAGTGAAGATGGCGGACGTTTTGAGTGTTCTTCGTCAATACAACATCCAGAAAAAGGAAATCGTTGCTAAAGGAGATGAAGTTATTTTCGGAGAGTTTTCTTGGCCCAAAAATGTCAAGACTAACTATGTCATCTGGGGGTACGTCATCTTTTTCTGTATCTCGTTATTTCTTTTAGTTAGTTCAGCTATGATTTGCTTCTCTGGCTGGAGGCAGATGGCAGGGGACGCTAATGTTAGCTAGGCTACAACTACACAAACTTTTCATCTGCGTTATGGAGGGAAGCAGTTGCTTAGGTGGACATTTAACGTTAGTTGTCATAGCAGGTATGTCAAACTTACTCGGTTGGAACAACATGGTCTTTGGTTGGCTCTTGACATAACACATGACGTTTTATTTGTTTCTAGCAAAGATTGTGTTTACTGACCTAGGCAGGACTAGACGTGCTGGTTAGCTTATTGAGCTAGCTAGCTGCCTACTTGCAGGAAAATGTATTTGTAGGGACATATTAGGAAATTGATTTGATGGAGGCTTTACATACATGTTTCTTTCAGATATATATGTGAGCGTAAGTTCCATGGTTTATATTTGTAAAAGATTATATAGTATGTTGAAGGCATGGCATATGTTGATCATATGAGTGTTCATGTGCTCTAGAGATGTCTTATGTCGATCTAGAGCCACATTTTGTACTAGAAACTGTGTGTGTCCTGCAGACTATCGTTATTTATAACTTGCAGCGAAGCAATCGAAGTAATTTGATAGCACAGTAGTATGTGCCGTTCAGTGAATTGGAGTAAGTAATCTAGTTCTCGATAGGCAATGGTGTTCATTTACGCAGACAAGGAGTACTATAACATCAGTTATTATGCATGCGTAAAGTAGCAATTTGACTGTTGTAAATCTGAACTTCAGTGAAAATTATCGATCTAATTATTGAAGTTTCAGACCTTGACAATGAGTTGGTATGATTCAGGTCCTGTCATCAGCCAAGGTTTCTGTACAGAACTATTCACTAATCATTGTTGATGAATTGGAATGTCTTTTTATTTGAACTATTACAGAACTGGAAAGGAGGGCCAGCCTAAAGAATACTACACCTTGGACTCAATCCTCTTCCTGCTCAACAATGTGCATCTTCCTCACCCGTCCTATGTCCGCAGGGCAGCTGTAAGTTTTGTGATCATGAGTTGGGTCTGTCATATGAACTTGTGAAAGTGTCAATCTAGTTCACAGTGACCAGTATTTTCCAGACTTTCAGTGCATTGTTTTTTTCCTTTCCATACAGACAGAGAACATACCTGTAGTCAGAAGACCCGATCGAAAGGACTTACTCTCGCATCTCAATGGAGAAAGTTGTAAGTAAATGCAGCTAAATATCAGGCTTGTTTATCTAATATCTTAAATTGTTTTAGGCTTTTCTAAATTTTATTATGTATCTCTTCCTTACAGCTACTTCAGCAAGTATTGACAGAAGTGCACCTATTGAAATCGGGTTGCAGAGACCAACACAAGGTTTGTTTATAAATGTGTCTGCCCTTTGGTTAGACCCTGGTTTTTGATTATGCTCAATCTTAACTTGGACCCTGGAGACAACACTGCAACTAATTCTTCAAATTATATTTTGGTTAGCTGGTCTAGATTTAACTTCTATAATGTGTTTTTATTTTGTCAGCTGGCCTAGACACCTTTTTGTACCACTGTTTTGATTGTTTTGATTGTTTGTTTTGGTCTTTGATAATACTAAATATGCAGATTCTATAGAGAGTAATTAAGCACCCTCTCGTATATACACAGTCAAAAGGGCAGCAGATGAGGTTTCATCAGAAGCAAAAAAGCCACGCATTGAGGTAACCACATACTGATTGCCATTGCAAGCCACTTCTTTTAACAACCCATTGGGATTGTACTGTTACAAGCATGGTATCTGGTTTGGCACCTCTGATTCCTTTAATCTGACTCTCAGGATGAGGAACGTGTGCGACTTGATAAAGAGCGTCTGGCAGCACGTCTGGAAGGACACAAGGAGGGAATTGTGCAGACTGACCAGATCAGGTACAAGCCGAACAGTTGAAAGCAGCCTCACACTGTAGGAAATCCTGAATCCTGACATGCTTGAAACGGTCATAAAATCTAGATTGCAAAGACGCTGGACACGTGGTCTGTTCAGGCCCACTGGGAATACTAGAGACCACCCCCGTGATTATGTTGTTTATCTTTGCAAAAATGGCAAATTTCCAATTTCATATTAACGTTGTTGGACATGCAAGTCCACATCTAAAAATGGACTACAACCAAAATGACGACAAGCCCACAACTGGAAAACTGTCAACAAACTCTTCCTCCAGTTTCCCACCAAATATTCCCACATGAGGAGATGTGGATGATGATGTTCTCACTGGGAAAAATACATTTCCCATGTGCATAAACCCACTGACAGTTCCTCGATCCAAAGACACAGTCATAGGGTGTCTTTTTTGTTACCCTATCAGATTTCACTGACTAGGAAGACAAAGCTTGGAAACAATGCGAAATTGTCTTGATGATACTCATTATTAATTAATTTAAGGCTTATAGGAACAACCAGAACAAAGAAGAAAATAAAACTTGCTTGGCCTAATGGTAATTTCGTGGTAGAAATATCAGTATCGTACTTGGTATCAGCAAATGGAACAGAAAGGGAAATACTCAATAAACAAATGGTATCAGTGCATACCTAGTTTTGGTCCTCAACCCCCTGAAATTAATGTTGCATCTTTTACTTAGATAATATTGTTAGCACAAAATGGTTTTTAAAATGAAGATGTCTGAATTTTTTATGTGATGTAATTGCGAAATTGATGTTCAAAAGTGTCTAAAATCCTTAAAATATCTTATCTGGACAGGTCGCTCTCCGAGGCCATGTCTGTGGAAAAGATCGCTGCCATCAAGGCCAAGATCATGGCCAAGAAACGGTCGACCATCAAAACAGACTTGGACGAGGACATCACCCTCAAGCAGAGGAGCTTTGTGGACGCCGAAGTTGACGTGACTAGAGACATTGTCAGTCGAGAGAGAGTGTGGCGGACTCGGACCACCATTCTTCAGAGCACTGGAAAGGTAAACGCTGACTCATCGCATCTTTTTCTTGTTCAAGTGCAACAAAACCATTTTGTTTCCTGGCTACCAAAGGGTTAGCCTGGGTGTTCCCATCCTGCCTTGCGCGGTGATTTCAATCACGCAGCTAAGGCAGTCTGGAAACTAACACCCAAATTTTCGCCTGATTTTGGCGACCAATCACAGAACAGGGTAGAAAGCAAGACCGTGATGAGCTATGCACAGACGCATTTGATAGACATCCGTGGCGCCCAATGAACGGATCTGGGCATTTTTTTCAAATACGAGAGAATGAACGTCTGGTTTGGTCTGGACCACGTCTCATTTGAGAAGTAGGCGCTAGCCAGGCTACCAAAGGGTATAAATGACACCAAAAATCAAGTGAACAAATAATAAAAAAAAATATATTTTCTTTTTCAAAAATGTGTTTTGTGCAACAGCTTGATCTCTGCTTGGAATTTCACAATGGTGTCTCCTTAATTCCTTTGCAGAAAAGATTTTTCATGCAGACGTTACTGTAGTTTTGACTGTTTGCCTGAAGATGGCAGTGTTGCCACAGCTAAACTGTTAGATATTGTATCTCTTCTCCCTCTGACTCTTAGATCTTGTAGAAGCAGCTTCTAGCAGTTCTTCTGTACATTTAAAGAAATGCTGATCATCCTCATTATTGCTCAGCCGTGACTATCAATCAATCTGTTTGTTGGGTGACCGACCATGGCAAGCAATCTTTGCATCTTAGAATGAGATTTGTTATTTAATTGATTGCATGCAATTATGGAACATTAGTTGTAACATTTTAGTCACAGAATGCATTGAGGCGCTTAATGGAATATGACTGCAATGTCCAACTATCACACATGGCACAGGTTTATGGAATCGTCCAGCTCTTTTTTATTTATTTGATTTATTAATTTATAATTTTTTTGTAATACGCCTCTTTTTCTTTGTCATGATTCTAGAACTTTTCCAAGAGCATCTTTGCAATCCTGCAGTCAGTGAAGGCCAGAGAGGAAGGCCGAGCCCCGGAACAGAGACCAGCACAGAACACCACTCAGGTGGTAAGTGCACACACACACTTGCACTCCTGATCTCATTTCAACACACACACACACACACACACACACTAGTGATGGTTGACCGACAACACGATGGAAAGCAACCAGTCAGATTGATTGGTTGCTTTGGCGATAGTTTACTGTACACATCATCAAATGCTAATTAAAGGGACATCACCCGACCCTAAAACACACACACACACATACAGACATACAGACACACACACACACACACACACACTCACACAGATCAAATTGCCCAAAATGACATTAAGTAAGAGCACTGCCATGCTAAGATCAGACCATGTATCAAATAAATGAAGCTTGAAA
This sequence comes from Sardina pilchardus, assembly GCF_963854185.1. Classification (NCBI taxonomy): domain Eukaryota; kingdom Metazoa; phylum Chordata; class Actinopteri; order Clupeiformes; family Clupeidae; genus Sardina; species Sardina pilchardus. Next base: position 10,374,693 of record NC_084995.1, read on the forward strand.
TGAACTGTGGGGACCTGTGATGGAGGTGCTTATTTAAGCCATCGATTGGTAAAGCTGCTGCTAGGCTGATGTTAGACACGGTGTAATAGAATGTCTTAGCAGGTGTTGGTTATATCCTTGTCTTTGTCTCTGCATAGTAATTACTATATACTTTCCTTATGTATGTAGGCATTGTAGTATATTTATTTATATATTTAGAATATATGTGTGCATGTATACAGCAATTTCCTGTGCATTAATTGCATTGTGTGTAAACCGTAGGACAGTGTTTTATGCAAGTTAAAAATTATATCAATACCATAATAACTGCCTCTGTGTATTAACCTCATAGCTGAAGACATTTTGCGAAATCAATGTAAAAACCTCATCCTCATTCTGGAAGACCAGAATGATTGTCTACTAGCCACACTTGTTTTAATGGCTGATGGGCAGTGCTAAAATCCTCTAACTTGGATATGTGACATGTTATGTTGCTGCCCATACAAATAACTAAAGGAGAGTAAGATCATTCAAGTGTGTACAGAAATAGGTAGATTAAGCCTGAATTTGTTCCTTGTGCGTTTCCCTTCTCTCGTCCAGGACCCCTCCGCAAGAAACAAGCAGCCAGTCCCAGCTGCCTACAACAGATACGATCAGGAAAGGTTCAAAGGGAAGGAGGGTGAGTGTGGCATCTGCTGAGTCTTCTCATTGGAATTCTGTGTGTGGTTTAGCCCTCCATTTCTTTCCTCTTCACCAGGTCGGCATAAGAAGCCTCTGATGCATGATATTGCAGTTAACAGACCAATGACATGCAGACCTCAGACTTGAGTGTGACTTGAAATGAAATTAGCTGGGAATGACCGGCGAAGTAAATGTGAGGCTGTGTTCATTTATTTAGCGGCCGCTTGTACAGTGGGCTCCATGGGAATCCACCCGGTGGCTGTGCAGTTGATAGCACCCAGGGGACACGCTTAAGAGGGTTCGCTTCAGCCAGTCAGTATCGGCTATTTTGGGGAAGTTTGTTTTTTCCATTGGCTGGCTTCACTCATGGACTTTGGCCAGCTAGTGTAGTGTTTTTGCTAATTGTCCGTTGATTGATTGTGCGGGGTTTCCAGCACACGCAATTGGCCCGATGTCATTTTGGTGCCACAGCCGAACGCTACAAAACTTCTAAAAATGTCTGCATGCATTTTCCTTTTTCCTGTGTTGAGTCTGGTAGTATAGCAGCAGTCATTAGTAGAAGGGGCATGCTAACGCTATACCACACCTCCTCACATGTAGATTCTAGCAATTGCAGTCTGACAACTCGATACAACTCCACACCATAGAGTTTGAGTTGTATGAGAAATGTAAATGTGTCTGACTTACGTCCACAATTAATGGTTAGGCAAAGATGTTCACAACTTCCTGGTGTGGCTTGTTTACGACTTAAAGCACAGAGCCTCAACCCCAGAGACTCACATAGAATGAGTGGTTCTGTTGTTCCCGGCTATCTGTTGTATTGTCTGGCCGATATGTCGATGAAGTGTAAGTGTTTGCCCTGTCATAACCCGTAAGCATAAAAGGGATGTAAAAGTATAAGCACAGAGGTACATGAGTGTGTGTTTCTGTTGACATTGTTAACATACACTGGTCTGATTTACTTCTCCATAATTTACCGGTGCAATCTAGTGTTGAAACTGTCATCTCTAGCCGTTACACAAAATGTTCACACTTTTTTTTAATTTTTTTTTTTTTAATTATGTTTACCTTTTCTGCAAAGAACCCCCACACAAATCCAGAGTTGAGACTGAACTCTGTGTAAGGTGTCCTGTCCTCTTCGTTTTTTAATTTTGATTGATTATTCATTTTTGCATGTTAATTATAGTTTAACTTCATGTAATAATATTATTGTTGTTGTTATTATTATTATTATTTGTATTATTATTATTATTCCCTGATGTTGACACTCAGTGGTGGTGGTGTCTGATTGAACAGCTGGCTACTAATCTAGTTAGTGACAGATTGTGTAAGCACACAGACTCCCCCTTGTTTGTGCATGATGTTAATCCCTTAACGTTATTGTCATTACTAACACAAATTTAATTTATGGCAGAAACGGAGGGCTTCAAGATCGACACCATGGGTACCTATCACGGCATGACCTTGAAGTCTGTGACGGTAAGTTCCCTGTGGCTTAATTCTGCATGAAATGGATGATGCTAGTCTAGTTTATAAACAGGGAGTCACCAGCAGTCCTTGATAACAAGGAGGAGCAGTTATTTGGGCCACAGATTGTATAATCTTGCCGTTGCAATTGACCCTTTCAGAAGTCCCACCCTCCTTAGTTACTAGTTGTTATGCCTGTCAAATGTTCATACTTTGACAACATATCATGATTGATACTTGAAATAGGTGTTATTTTAGATAGATTGCTGATGGGCTATACGTCTTGGTGAATGTTTGTTAACAACTTTTTGCCGTCGTCGTGAAGCGTGTATCTCACGGTTATGGAAATATCATGCAATATGCCATTTTTTATAGTTAGAATAATATGTGTTCCAAATTAAATCATGTTTCTATTATGTAACATGTTATTTCACTGTGTTTTTACGTGGGTTAGGGCACCACACATCCAAATAATTGCCTTTAGTGACCCACAGGCCGTCAGTCTCCATAGGTTAACATGGCAAAACTCTGTAAGCTTGCCAGGCCTCCCGTGTTGCTAAGGGTTGCTAAGCCGCAATTGGCCTCTGGCGGTTTTCGGATGGGGTTTTGGAAGGGTCAGTTGAACTGTGAGGTGTCGGGTTATAATCAGGTGCATTAACTTTGTTGCATGTGGTGTTGTGTAGCAGCCACTCCTCAGCCTGTGTCATTAAAGAAGGTAATATGAAAATGTCAAGTCTGCTTGTCGAGTGCAGTTGCTGCAGTTTTGTTGTTAGTCAGAAGGAAGCAACCTGTTATTTTCCCTCATTCCACTTCAATTTGTTATTACGGAAATGTCAGTTAATGTTTCCACATTTCCCTTCAGAACCGTTTTAAAGGTTTGCCGTCTCTGATCGCAGCTGCTCATGTTTTGTTGGTTTGTGTGTGTGTTCCTGATTTCTGTTTTCCGTAACATTTTCCCAAGATGCTCATCTCATCAAGTCTGACCACAGCGGTTTGTGTATGACGAAAGATCTCTAGTTACCTGTGTTAACACTGTGTTGTGTCCAGATGGACCCATGCCGTTTTAGAGCTGGTGCATGCTGGCTCTGAGATCAGGTGTCATGAAGGTCATTATGGACTGTCAAGTGCCCAGTGGTGGGCTGATGGTATAGCTGAGGGAAAGCTGGATCAAGAGCAAGAGTTCTTCTTTCAGGAACCTCTTTGGCTAGTTTCTCTTCAGTGGGCCGAAGGCTGTATTATTACCTTGGTTTTGGAACATCAGCAGGGAGTTGCTGAAGCTTGCCTTAAAATGACCTTGTGAAATGATGGTGTGGGGGTTTGCTGAACAAGTGACTGAGAAGAATGCGTTTGGGCTTTAATTAGTGGAATGGCTATTGATTTAGGCACAGTTTCAATTGGGATTTTCTTGCTGTTTGGACGTCTATAAATCAAGAACTTAAAAAAGTTTTTGACAATAGACATGGTCATCGATAGTGCTTGAATTGATACATTTTGTAATAGAACAGAATCCTGGACGAACACTCTTCTTTGGAGGTGTAATTTGTTTAGCCTTGAAATTGATTTACAGGTCAAATTAAATGTTCCAAATACAAACTGGCGTAGCATCCACTTTCATGGGCAATTAACATTCACAAGATTCACAGCAAGGTAATCAGCATCTCAGGGCTGACCACTGTATCACATGTAAACCGAGAGCAGTCAGGTGGCTGAAAGCCGTCGCCTTATCTCACTAGGTGAAAATAAGTTAAACGAAATTCCAGCATTTGGTTCCTTATGCATCATGAAGACGATAGGGCCGCAACTATATTTTTTCATACTGTATAGTCGATTTGGCTGTTGAAATAGTTGGCAATTGATTTTCTAGGTGACGACTAATCAACAACTAATTGTTGCAGCTCTAAGGAGCGCTATGACCATGGTGACTATCTTGTCTGAAAATTTGAAATAAATCGGACCAGTAGTTTTCTCATTACGTGGTCTGACACACACACACACACACAGTCACACAGAAGAGAGAGAGAGAGAGACCAGATTGCAATACTGTCTGGGATAACCAGACATTTTGTTGTCTTATGTTGGCACATTTGAGTTTGGACATAAAATGAAATCAACCTGACAAGGTCTTAGTTTGCTCAGATTTATTTTTGCTCTTATAGTAATATGTACATAAAAATTTGTACTTTGGACCACAAAAACTGAAACGATTGAAAAACTTTGTCAACAGATAATGTCCCATACCATCTTGTGCTTTTGACTCCTCTTTTGTGATGCCTTTCCTTCAGACCTTAACTTCATGGCCATAGAGTTTGAATCTCAATCTAACGGAATTGTAATCACCCAAGAACTTGGCCCCAGTGCAGCTTTCTTTGGCGAAGCCTCCCGCCCCTCTCTTTGTCTTTGGGTGTGTTGATGCAGGCATTGTGCTTGTTGCTCTGCAGGTGGTGCCAGAACTTGAGCAGTTCGTTGGGGTGAAACTGGTGCGAGGTGATTAGGTGGCTGTACTTGCAGCTGCTGTAGGAGACGCGCCAGTGGTTGAACAGGAACTCGTTTGGCGGAGGCGTCGGGTCGATCCGCAGCTTGGCCAAGCAGATCCCCACGTAGACGTCCTCTAAGTGAAGCCGCCGTATGCTCAACGAGGCCCTGTAGATCCTGGCCGCCATGTCTCCCGAGAACACGTACCCTGTTCCGGAGCAGAACGTCGGGTAGCGCTCGCTCGGGTAGAGCTCCGGTGGCATGTACCACTTGCTGTTTTTGTTGCGGTTTGGCGCGTACCCTCGCATGAGGTACCCGGTGAAGTACCTCCTCCTCGGCTGCGTGCCGGGCCGGAGCAGCTTCTGGATGAGATACTCGGTGTTGACGAACATGTCGCTGTCCGTCTTCATGACGTAGTTGACCCCGGGGCAGTAGGTGGCCACCCAGTGCATTCCCATCAGAGTCTTGACGGTCAGGTTGTAGTAGGTGTCCAGGTACTCCTGCTGGATGATGTCGTGGTACGCCTGGCTCTCGGCTCGTAGAGAGCGGTGGAGCTCCTCGCCTTCTGCCCTGCTGCTGGCGTTCCTGGTTCCCAGCAGGAAAAGCCGCACCATCGCCAGGCCGTCGGCCACGCTCTCGTTCCCCCACGTTTGCCGGATGGCGTCCCGGGCTTCCCTCTGCTCCGGCTCGGTGGCGACGAGCAGCACCAGGAAGGGCGTGGCGTCCCGGCACTTGTCGGGCTCGTTCAGGATGTACTCGTAGGGCTCGAGGAGCAGCGTGGAGCCGGCCGCCTTCATCTCCTCGCTGAGGCTGCTGTTGGCGCCCAGCGAGTTCTCCAGGCCGGCCACGCCGCCCTCCTCCTCAGGGAAGGAGCTGAGGTTCACCACGGCGGGCTTGGGCTGGGCGTGGGCCGGCGGCGCCAGGGAATCCCTCCACGCCGGGCTGACGCGGGGCAGGAGGCTGTTGTTGCGGCCCTGGCCGTGGGTGGCCTCCGCCGCTCTGGGCTGCCCCGGCCCGCGGGCGGCCGCCGCAGCAGCGCTCTGGCCCTCCCTCCTGCCCGAGCGTCCGGGCCGCCAGTCCTGGTGGCCGAGGATGAGGAGCAGGCCTACGAAGGAGAGCAGGGAGAGGAGCACGGCGATGTGTGTGCAGCAGTGCCGCCGCCTCCACTGCATCCTGGCTGCCTAGCGCCACTGGCACACATCAACGCCACTCACAGCCAGTCAGGCGTCGGCCGTCTGGGCATGACGGGACGGTGCCCACTTGCCTGGAGAAAAGCTCGCTAGGGTGCCCAGCAGAGGGCTGACCCGTAGCCCATGGTGGTGGTCACTCAGGAAGTACTATTGGTGAAATGCTGTCCTGCAGCAAGGACGCATGCTTGTCTGTTGAAAGGTGAAGAAAAAGATTGGAGAAGTAAGGCTGTGTTTAATGTTTAATCCCAAGTTGTACAGTTATGTAATTAACAGTAAAAAAAAAAAATTCTCATTGTTGTCATTGTTGCTTGCATAAAATGTAGCATTTTGACATTAAAAGCAAAGTTGAGATCATGACCAAGCTAAAGGATCCATTTAATGTAAAAATATCCCCCGTTCTGTTATTCATCTGACACTCTGATCCTCCTGAAGCGCGCATGTGACAGAAAGATAAAGGAAGCTTTTTTGGAGGTGCATTTCATACTCCCTAACGCTTAGTGGTTACTGATTAAATGATCCAACAACGTTAGTCAAAGTTACACATGGAGCCAAGCTGAATAACGTGGCTTTGTTCCTCATGAGGCTGAGTGCTTTTCAGTTGCTATGACTGCTCTCCAATATGTGAAGCTAGGTAATGGATGTTTTGTGCTTAGTATCTGTCTGTGACAGCCTTTTAGATATCATTCTCTAATCCATGAAATAAAAGAAGAAAATCTGATTTTGATGGCCCAAAGAGAGAACTGACAGTGACAAACTGAGGCGTATAAGCCAGTGGCATAGATGATCAAAAGCTATTATTTTGTCAGATCACATTCTCAATGTTAAAGCCTTAAAATACACTGCTTGTAAGCATCCCCTAAAGCTTAGTATGGTCAAAGAGTAAAGTAGATTTAGCATTGTGTTCGCCATGGCAACACTGACACTGTGTCAAATCAGCACATTATGGGATTTGGCTTTCCTTTTTTTTTCTGTATTCGGAGATAATGCCAGTATACCATACCAATAGTGCTGCCATGGAAACGGCTTTCTCTTATCCTTAGTTTCAGATTGATATCCGGATGAGAGGCATTGAATGTTTCTGTTGGTAGCGAGAAACAGGCAACAGAGACCACTTGCATCAGCTGTATGTAGCCAAGTAGTGTTGCTGCATAGTTGGCTTACGAGTTTAATTGGTTTACCTCGTTAGTGGAGTGGGTTAGAGCATGGGTGGTAAAACATGATTTTCCATCAACATTGGAAGATGCCAAACACTTACACCTACATGGACTATTTACATGGAGAGAGATGCTGAAAGCAAACAGATTTACACGTCGTCTAACGAAAGCATATCTGAGGATACTGAATGAACGTTTTTTTAAAGTAAGGTTTTGCTGAAGCGTGCCTTGACTTGTTTACTTGTGATCCTCCAGCCGGTCTGATCTGCTCTGATATTTTGATATTTCTTGTCCTGCTCTCGTCTGCCTGTCTTCCGTTCCCAGAGAGTGTGAGTTCCTCGCATATGCTGTAGAAAAACACTGGCCTCCGAGAGGTCTAGCGGACAAAGGGCTGTTTGTGGCCACACACACACACACTCTCGGCAACGGAACACTCAATGCTCTCCCCTGTTGATGGGGGGGGGGGGGGGTGGGGATCACAGGATATGAGCAGAAATGCCTTCTCTCTCACACGCTGAGTCTACTGCCATACACCTGACAAAGATAAAAAAAAAAAAAGAAAGAGCTGCCTAGAGCCATGTCGCACTCACTTTGGTATAGATATATACCAATGTCTCTATATGTAGTTCCTTTAGGGCTATGTAGCTGATATGTATACCTTGATACTTTTATTTTTTCCTTATTAGCATATTAATATTAAAAGCGTATGTGTGATATCTAGAGAAAGATTCGATTGCACTATTGCACATGATTTATTTATGTGCGGTCGTGTTGAATGTTACCTTTCTCGCTATCGCACTCGTCTGGGCAGTGCAGAGGCGGCTGCTGCTCGTTTCTCGTGACACAGTTGGCACCCTCACCCCACGGTTATGGACAAGCGCTCCTGCCAGCTGTGATAGTAGTCCGTCATTCCATCGACGCCGCTTATTTTTCGCATCGTTAGTCTTCCGTCTTTTTGTATTTCTGGTCCAAATTCCTTCTCTCCCCACCCCTTCCTGCTTGTCCTCTCTCTGCGTCCTGCTGCCGCCGCTCGTCGGTTCGTTAGCGAGCCGCTTCCTCTGCCGCTCTCCTCTCCTCTCCTGTATGGTCGTTCCGTGCCCTGTGTCTTTGTCAGCCCCCCCGGTCTGTCACACAAAGGCGTCTCGCGTGGATGCAGAGGCTGCTTTGATCCTCATTCATTCCTCCCCCCATTCATAATCCGTGCCCCTGGGTCTGGCCGCTTCTCAGGCAGGCGGGCGGGCGGGCGGACGGACGGAGCGATGCACAGTGGCGAAGAGAGCAGCCAGCGCTGCGCTGAGTGAACGGCTCCTATTCTGATTTCATGACGTTGCTAGGCAGGATGATCCTCCCCTTGCTTGCTCACATCTTCCTCTCTCTCCCCCTCTCTTGCTCTCTCTCTCTCTCTCTTGTTCTGTCTCTGTCTCTCTCTCTTGCTCTCTCTCTCTCCCTCTCTTGCTCTCTCTCTCTCCCTCTCTCTCTTGTTCTGTCTCTGTCTCTCTCTCTCTTGCTCTCTCTCTGTCTCTCTCTCTCTCTCTGCTTCTACCTCTACTGCTTTTTCTAGCCTGTGCTGCATTACTCTGGTCTTTCTCTCTCTCTCCATCGCTCTCTCTCTCTCTCTCTCTGAGTCTCATTCAGTCACTCATTATTCTCAGTACAGCCCCCTCTCTCTCTGTTTCCAAAAATACATGTCTGTTTTCCCCATGGGTTGTTCTCATGTGTGCTCCCTACTCGGCAGCTCTATATATACATTGGTGCTGCACTCTGATTTGGCATGTGTTTAGGTACATTTGCCTGCCTGCACTCTAAAATAAGAGGATGCTGGAGTGTGTGTGTGTGTGTGTGTGTGTGTGTGTGTGTGTGTGTGTGTGTGTGTGTGTGTGTGTGTGTGTGTGTGTGTGTGTGTGTGTGTGTGTGTGTGTGTGTGTGTGTGTGTGTGTGTGTGTGTGTGTGTGTGTGTGTGTGTGTGTGTGTGTGTGTGTGTGTGTGTGTGTGTGTGTGTGTGTGTGTGTGTGTGTGTGTGTGTGTGTGTGTGTGTGTGTGTGTGTGTACACAGCCATGTAACTGACAGTCTTTGCTGCACCGGCGGCTCGTCATGTCCCTTCCCCCCACGTGAGTCTTTTGTGTTGGTTCCCACCCCATCCTGAGCGATAGAGGAGGGTCTTCACTGGCTGCCTGCGTGGGAGGCCCGCGCGAGGGAGGAGGGGTGCGATGGAGGGGTGAAAAGGCCACCACTGCTGCCTTACTCATGCCAAAACATTGACACGGAGGAAGGAAAGCTGTGACCTTCTGTTTTGGGGGGGATGTTGCTTTTCAGAATGTGTGTGTGTGATGCTTGCGGCAGGGCAGTGCTGTCAAAATGCAAAGCCATTGTTCAACTGAAAAACCACAAAGACCTGGTAATGTGTGCGTTGGCTTGTGTTCAAGGCTTCAGAAACACAATGGAAGCGCATTGGGTTTTCAGAGCTAGGCGAACATCTGCTCTCCGTTCTTGACACCTGGTGATGGATCATTGCTGGGGATGGGATGGGTAGTGGTGCTGGTGGTGATGGTGGTGGGAGAGGGAATCAGCCCACCACCCAGTCCCTGTGGTGAGCGTGGAGGTTATCTGCAGGCGTCAGAGGAGGAGGCTGGCGATCGGTGAGACGGAGCACTTTTAAATGATTTGAAGCTGCTCAATTAAGACTAATGATGGTGCGTGTGCGGAGAGCGCGGGGAGCAGCGATAAGCCGGCCGTCAGGAGAGAGGGAGAGAGGGAGCCGGCGCACGGCTGATGAGCTCCTCACCAGCTAAATGCTAATGTGACCTTATTTGTTTGATTGTTTTCTCATTCTCTCTCTCCTTCTCTTCCTCACCCCCATCTCTCTTCCTCCCTTCTCCATCCCTCCCTCTCTCCCTCTCTCCCTCCCTCCCTCTCTCCCTCTCTCCCTCCCTCTCTCCCTCTCTCTCCTCCTCTTCCAGGAGGGGGCATCAGCCAGGAAAGCCCAGACTCCTGCCTTGCAGCCTGTGCCCCGACCAGGTAAGCACGGAGTGAAGAGACTAAATGAAGACGTTATCGTGCCTTTTGCATTGCTAACCCAACGGTATCTCGTATATGGATTGAGCTTAGTATGCACAGCGTTTCAACACAGTATGGAAAAGTATGGGATTTGATTTTAGTATTTTCCAGGTCTGTGAAAATATGGGGGGGAAAATTAGATTATGGAGAAATATTTGTCTTTCCAGGCTACTGCACCTATAGAACTTTGTTTTCTTAAACATAAAAGTGATACAATGTTTACTGATGTGTGAGATCAGAGCAAGCTTGATGTTGTTGACCTTATCTGTCAACCATGTCATTGTTCAAGAGAATTTGGAAATCTCATATTTTAATGACACACGCTGGTAAGTTTATTTGATATGGCCATACTTACTGTTGTAAATAAGACAAATATGTAAATTGTCTAAATATAAATACACACACATTCATCCCGCCCTCTATCTCTAGTCTCTATGTTTTATCACATGGCATGTTTCTTATCTTTGGTCAACTAGACTGACATAATCAGCTAGAGAATACTGGATATCGGTCCTTGTACAGCACCAATAAATGTTCAGAGCACATATTGTAGATAAGGTGGTGGAGAGGGCTGCATCAGGTCACATGTTTCATACCGGCTGCACTGTTGCTGTAGGTAGAGCAGGTGTCTCTGAGCGAAGGGGCCAACAGGAGAGAGCGCTGTGGTGCCCGAGGGCACGCTGTCCACCACCCACTTGCTCCTGTTTGGGACACATTCTATCAGAAGCAGCATGCACAGATGCGTGCACACACACACACACACACACACACACCCACACACACAATGATGGATAGGTATATACATCTACCGGCACAAACCTCCTACCACGCACCGCACACAAATAAGCTGCCCACCTCTCACAAACACACACACACACACACACCCCCAGCATGATGGGCAGGTGGTATGTGAGTGCAGCGCGGCATGGCATGAGGGATGAGCCTGCTTGCTGTGTGTGGCAGCTCTCCAGCGCCACTCTGATTTAGATTAATGGATCGATGCGTCGTTATGAACTCCTCCAGCAGCAGAAAGACCTTCAGCGGAGCGGGAGCTGGAGCAGGAGCCGCAGTGCTAGGCGTCTCAACCACCCAATAAACAGCCATATCGCTGGAGCTTATTCCTTCCACTCGTCGTGGTGGTTGTTTGAGCAACGCATGGGCGTTAGATAAGCCTTGAGTCCTGTTGAGTCGTTTTTGCCGTTGTGTACGTTAAAGCCTGGCGTAGCAGTTACTGACAGGAAACGAAGCAACACATTGTAATCAGAATGTCCCAAGCTTCCTCTCTCTTCGTGTGTGTGTGTGTGTGTGTGTGTGTGTTCTGATGTTTATAGCCATGGCCAATCTGTCTGACATCTTCTCTTGCATTTCTTTCTCTTTCAAGTTTCTCAAGCAAGGCCCCCACCAAACCAAAAGAAAGGTAATTCAAAAGAGTGCTTCCATGAAGGATGCATATAATATGCTATAAAATGACTTGATACAATATAATATAGTATAATATAATATATGTTTGAATATAATTGATGTGCTGTTTTACATTTTCAGGTTCAAGAACCCCCATCATCATTATCCCAGCCGCCACCACTTCCTTAATCACCATGCTCAATGCTAAGGACCTTCTGCAGGACCTCAAGTAAGTCTCAGCGCTCCTCAGACACCCTCATCTGTCTGGTAAAACAGCAACTCCTTCCCCATCTGCCCTTGCTGGGCAGCCTTTGTGTTCTGTTTTGTGCTGCTCTTATTGTTTGCCTGCTGGCATTGGGGTGGCTGCAGACCAAGTGTCTTGTGAGGTAATCTGCTGCTGGGATCCACCTCACGGCGCAGCAGTGTTCACATGTGGCCTGACTGAAAGTGAGAGTTTATACACGAGTCCTCATCCGGCCCATTTCTCATTCATGGCTTTTTATGGGTGTGGACATGGAGGTGTTAGGGTGGGGATCACTGTGTGAAACCACAACCCCACACCCACACTCTTACATTTATGACTGCACTAATAGTACACACACACACACACACACACACACACACACACACACACACACACATACACATACACACACTGCCATGCACATCAGAGGTATAATTGCTGTTTTGCAGTTTAATTGGACCCATAAATCACCTCCAGTCAGGAGATGGCAGCTGGGCTGTGGAGGGGGAGGTGGAGCTCCAGACATCAGTGTTGCTCAGAGGGCACCAGCCAGCGCTTAGCCACTCCTGCACAGCCACTCACTATGGGCTCCAGCAGCACCTGCCATTGGGCTCGGTACCTCCCATGCTCCATCGGGGGGAAACAGACAAATAGTCCAGAAATGTACAGAAATGCTCTTATTTGGGGCCGTGTTATTCAAATGGGAGAACTGTTGCGACTAGCTTTTGAGCCAAGAGAGAAGTGAGAATGGCGTTTTGAATACTGTATTATTTTAAGGACTGAGCGTATGAGTTGGATATTTCTGACGAGTCATCCGTGTTGTCTGATGGCTTACTGAACTAACACTACCTGGATCTGAAAAGACAGAGAGCCTACAGCCTAGCTGATAGATCCAGGGATTAGTATCTGTGAATCTGTCACTGTGGAAGAATTTCACACACACACACACACACACTGGCACGCGCACTGGCACGCGCACTGGCACACACACACACACACACACACACACACACACACACACACACACACACACACACACACACACACACACACACTGGCACGCACGCACGCACACACACACACACACATACACACACTGGCACACACACACAAGCTAATGCAAGCTGCATGGGCACTGGCTGTAATGTGTGGTCCATCTCAAGTAGTGACTGCTTTGTCATTGAGCACTGTGCGGTATGTGACAGCGTTGAACCTTTGCTAATGCGATTAGACAGCTGTGTATGCAGATGCTGGACATTTAGCCTGTTGATGAACCTGGAGTCAGACAACTGCCCTCAATAATCCCACCACAATATGAAGGGCATCTATTTATACAGTCTCTGTTGTACATAAGGCTGCTGCTGCTGCTGCTGCTAAGGTTTATTGTGGTTTACACCAGCACTTTGGTGAAGTGGACACACTGGACTCTTAAGGAAGAGGATGTGTTTAAGATGTGGTTCCAATGGTTATTCGTAAGAGCTGGGGCTTGTAGAGCGGAATGACCTTTTGGGGGTTTGAGTAGGATATCAGTGTACCAGCCAGTAGCTCTGTATCTCAGAGGTACATTTTGAAATCTCTAGCATATTTTGTGTTTGACGGGTTATTCTAAAATTTGCTCTCTCCCTCTCCCTCTCCCTCTCCCTCTCCCTCTCCCTCTCCCTCTCCCTCTCCCTCTCCCTCTCTCTCTCTCTCTCTCTCTCTCTCTCTCTCTCTCTCTCTCTCTCTCCCTCCCTCCCTCCCTCCCTCCCTCCCTCCCTCCCTCTCTCTCTCTCTCTCTCTCTCTCTCAGGTTTTTGACGTCTGAGGAGAAGAAGAAGCAGGGCATCCAGCGGGACAACGAGGTGCTGCTCCAGAGACGAAAAGATCAGATCCAGCCTGGCGGCACCACGCTCAGCGTCACCGTCCCCTACAGAGTCATCGACCAGCCGCTCAAGCTCGCGCCACAGGACTGGTACTCCCCTCCCTCTTATTTATTTATTTATTTACTTACTTACTTACTTACTTACTTACTTACAGTAGGGTTTTCTGCTGAAGATTTGTATGGGTAAAAGATGTGGTCATGATTAGTGTGTGAATTATTGAGCTGCCTTTACGGCAAGTACAGTACAGGCGCTGTGACGGCCACCACAGGTTTTTGGATGTGTGTCTGAACCACCCTTAACTTCGTTTGAAAAGAAGACTGTTTGCCTGTTTGCTCTGCCAGGGACCGAGTGGTGGCTGTGTTCGTGCAGGGCCCTGCTTGGCAGTTCAAAGGCTGGCCGTGGCTGCTGCCTGATGGATCCCCAGTGGACATCTTCGCCAAAAGTGAGTGCTGCCAAGACAGTGGCATTTTGGAATCTAGAGAAATATGAGAGAGAGAGAGAGGATGTGTACAGGTAACAAGACAAAGCCTGCTGTATGCTAGGCACTATTTTTTTACATCCATCAATGTAATGGTTTACGGTGTGTTCACCGCTCAGTGCACACGATACTGCCGGTAATGCTACTGTAAGTCTGTTGCTGGTAAGTTGCCGTTCTCTGAGTGTTTTAGAGAATTATTCCCCCATACATCATAATGTAGAATTGTAATTGCTAGGGCTACCTTATGTCCGGCTTAAATTAATTTAATTTGGAAAGACTGCAGAGTGCTGGGAATTACAGAGCCCATTAAAGACAGTCAGTGATCCATCTAACTCGCATACAGTCAGGGTAGGTGTATACCAGTCTAACCATCTAACTCCCATACAGTCAGGGTAGGTGTACTGTACACAAGTCTAGCCATCTAACTCCGATACAGTCAGGGTAGGTGTACACAAGTCCAACTGTTTTAGAGCGTATGAGCCAATTGAGGTGTGGAACATGTGGTGATGGACGAGATGAACAGGATCTGAGGCATTGTCCTGCTGACCGCTTCACCTGCACTCTCATTAAGTGGCCGGTTGCTGACCGCCCCTCGGCTCCCTATCATCGGCGCTGTTTTAAAGTCAATAGCATGAGATGCTATCAGAGCGCCGGCCTTCAGAGCACCTCTTCTCTTCTTGTCAGTATCTCGGCTGAGTCGGGCTCTGAATGACCTCCGGTCATTAGCTGGCCCGCGGACTTGTACTTTATACGGAAAGGAACGGGACAATTGTTTACAGATGCAGTTCCTCATTCGGCCCCTTAGATAATGTGGAATTTGTATTGAAAGCCATGTAAGTACTCTAGACCATTTGGCATAATCTCATAATGAGCTTGTTTTATAGTTTCTGTTTTACTAAATGCACAACAGCCTGTCTTACTTAATTGTGTTATCAAATCCAAACCCTTTTATGTACTTTCATATGGAAAATTGTTTTTGGCTTAAATGGCTACATTGTGAGCCAGGAATTTTCTACAGTGGATTAATTTTTAATCACATTAGAGTGTAATTGGTAGCATCTCATTTTGCTTTGTCATGGGAGTTTTCAATGTGGTCCTCAAAATGAAGATTGGGCAGACCAGGAATGTGTTATTTTAGTTATAGCATGCCTGATGGTGCACATAATGAATCATCATTATGACAATTACACTAATAACATTAGTGCAGCAGTTATGATGAGTTGATGCCTGTACAAAGTAGGGATGTGCATGAGCAGCTGTTTTAATCGGTTAGCCGTTCGAGATATACATATATTAATATCCCTATTTTGCTATTCTATAATGCACTGAATTATGGTTGAAGTTGTGCGGTCACGGTAGCATAGCATAGCAGTTATGCAACCATAGTAGAAGTTCTGCTACCATATCACTGTTGATGGAGTTAGAAGGTTGAGATCACAATGAAGAGTGGATTTGCATTTACGGTTTCATGTGACCTATTTGAGCGCGTCGCCTAAACAAGATGTGCAGAGATAACAAGGAGACCAGCGATGTCACAGTCTAATGAAGGAGCATCTCTCTTTGCAGTCCGAGCCTTCCACCTGAAGTACGACGAGGCGCGGTGCGACCCCAACGTGCAGAAGTGGGATGTCACCGTTCTGGAGCTCAGCCACCACAAGCGCCACTTGGACAGACCCGTCTTCCTCCGCTTCTGGGAGACGCTGGACAGGTCAGTCACCATCACCAGGCCACGTGTTCTGAGGACTGGTCTGTCTGTCTGTCTGTCTGTCTGTCTGTCTCTGCTCGGCTGTCTCCCGTGCACTCCCCATCTTGGTCGTGCACATGTGCTTGCATGCCCCTCTAAAGGGGGGTACACACACACAAAGATTTTATAAATCTCAACCGACTTTTTTATCTGTGAGAGAAGGCACACATGAAGATAAAAAATCTGTCTCGGCTGCCCTCGGAACACCCCACACACTACAGGATTTCTATTGCACATGTTCGATATTTACGTTTTGCTGCCGAACGTTTTCCGAGGCAATTGTCGGGAGAATTTTGACTCTTAATACACCACACACTACAAGAGAATCTCATAAGATAACCTTAAGAGCTTAAGATAATGGGCCGTCGTTGGTCGGAAGGGGCAAAATCGGGGCAAAAATCTGCCCTGATTATCTTTGTGTGTGTACACGCCTTAAGTGGTCTCAGTGAATTCTACATGCACCCAATCACCCAGCACACTGAATCTCGTACACACACACCAGCTGAGGACCGACACGTGGACGACTGGGAGGAGTGTGTGTGTGTGGTGTGGGGTAAGTGTGGGGTAAGTGTGGGGTGTCCTGGATGCCCTGTGGTGGTGTGAGTGTGTGAGTGTGTGAGTGGTACTGTAAGTGTCCTGGGCGCCCTGTGGTGGTGGAGCTCCTCCTCACTGGGCCAGCCCATTTCACTCATTAGTTCTAGCGCCCGCCCCACCAGTCACACTAATTACTAGGTCCAGATGGAGGAGACAAAACGATATGGAAGACCGTACACCACTGCGTGTGTGTGTGTGTGCGTGCGTGTGAGTCTGTCCATCCGTCCGTCCCCCAGCCTGTTTACAACCCAGACCTTTCGCTGAGTCACTCGGAGTGGGTGTGCTCGTGCCAGCGGTGTGATTGTGCTTGTGTGGCGCTCCATTCTGGCTGACTCTGGCTGATTGTTTTTATTTGGGGTCCAGCCTGCAGGCAGAGTGCGGTCAGCGCGGGGCGGAGCTAATAAGCCCAGGGAGGCAGCGCAGCTCTCACGCACGGTTCCTGGGGTAGTTGGGCTAGTTCTCTCAGATGTGGGTCTCCTTCTCTTTGTTCACGGGCCATTGTTTCATTTCCTGTTGTGGTATGCTTTAATGAGCACTGCTTTAAATAACCCAAGTTGCTGACTGCAGACATTTTTAAGGAACAACTCATCAAAAAAACACTGCTTTGAGTCATAATCAGTTGGTTTGCATCAGAACGGGTGGGACTCGAGTGATATCAGGCTCTGTTCCTCTTTCTTTGAAATTCGAACGTCTCACTATTCTTCTTCTTCCTGTTTTGGCTCACAGGTACATGGTCAAGCACAAGGCCCACCTGCGGTTCTGAGATGGACCGTCGACTACTGTGCGCAGGCCTCGCCTGAGGCCTCTGGTCTTGCCCCTCACCGCCCCCTACAGACAGTCCTCCAGCCAAGACCCCCCACCCACCCACCCAGGTCCCGAGCAGCACTTTGGATCCCGGTCTGCTTCTCCGCTCGCGTGGCACCAAGACTGTGGGACGGCCCAGCTCAGCACTGGTGCTGCAACGTCTCTCTGAACTCACAGGGCTTTAAGGGAAAATGGGGCGGTGCTCTGAGAGGATTTGATGCAGGCTTGCTTCCTCTTCTGCCAGATTATCGTCATGGTCTTTTTTTTTTTTTTTTTCCTTTATCATTATTACTAATATTTCTTCTTTCCAGCCCAAAAGCAACTTAGCATCTAGACAACGTTTGATGTCTGGGGAAAAACAGTGCAAGGCTATCATGGAAAACTTCTCTTCCATTTCATGTTTTTACTTTGTGGGTTTAGAGGAAATGATCTGAATAAGGACACATTGGAACTGGCAGTGTCCATGTACTTCAATCAAACAAACAAAAATTATTTTTTAAAAAAGTGAGACTGGTTAGAGCTTTGCCCTGCTCTTCTTTCTGTTTCCCTGAGGGACTTTTCTTTGGTTGTTCCCCAGTTTGTACATTTCACACCACAGCCTCTGCTCGTAGATAGCATTAACAGAGCAGATAGAATTGTAAATATGAAATGCAGTCGAACCAGTGTTTGTATATTCCTGGCCTTCTGGTGATGGGGCAGTGGGTAGCTCTGGAAAATGGTGAATGTGAAAGGGCTTCCACCTCTTCTCCTCTCTTGTGTCCAGCACAGGGTTGGTCACCTCTATTATGCTACCAGTTTGGTTTGAACCCCACGTTAAAAATGACCTCTGCTAAAAAAAAAGAAAAGAAAAGAAAAGAAAAAAGAAGCTGTATGGTGATGTAGCACACTGTTACAAATACAGCACGAGAAGCAGACTGTGAGTACAGTTTAAACAACTAAAATAAGGCAAGTGAAATATTCATTTTTTGTTTTGTTTTTGGTATGATAGCGGATCACACCACTTTGTAAACGTTTTTCCTATAATGTGGAATCACTGCTGCAATAAATAAGGAATGCATCTCTGAATTACTTTGATTATTACGTCCATGACTCTTTGACATCGAGAGTTGATTTTTACATTGGGGTCAGTGATACAGTGATTGAGGGGGGTCTATTGTTTTTAATGTTCACAGTGTATGTGGATAATAAAGCTCAATGTCAGCTACCCTTCTGTTTGCTTCTCCTGTTTTATGAGTCTTGTAGTGTGTTCCATCCCAGAGCAGTCCAAACCAACGAGGAGTGAACATTTGAGCACAGAGGGCCTGATTGTGTCACAAACAGTAGAGTGTGGCTGGTCATTAAAGAATGTTTCGAAACATCGACTGTCCTCGCCGCTCTTTGTCCTTTTAAACTCCGCTGAGTGTTCCACGGGGGTTGGTTTCACCCACAAGCAGTCCGGGCAGACAGGCTTCTTTGATAAGACGGCTATTGTGAGGAGCAGTGGTCATTTTGTAAACCCAGGGGGAAAGGTCTGCTGCTATCAATGTGGCGGAGCATCTGATGCAGCTTCTGAGGCGTGGACGTACACACACAGACACGGGCACAAACTCTGTTGTGATGGGAGATATCTGATCTGAAACAAGTGACTGAGAACATGGCAACAATTAATCAAGATGGACATTAACAGTGGAAGTGATATGAGGGAAAGCCATACACAAGAAACCCAAGCCGTGTAATGATCTAGCCTGCCATGTTATCCAAGCTGTTTAGAACACCTTTCATGAGATATCTTATCATGCTCTTAAATGGGTATGAAGAGGTTGAATCATTGTAGCTGTGTAATGCATTAACTTCATCTGGCTTATTTGCCATTTCTAGGCTTTCCCTCCCCACAACATTACACTGCCTACTTCAGAGGCCAATGTTCCCACCTATTTTAAGTTTCATTTTGTAGAACTATTTTTGAAAAACCCTGTTTTCCGTGCTTCTGATTCATGCTCTCCTGCACCCATCAACGCACATGACTTTGTGCCACCCGAACCTAAAGCAAACCCTCAGAATACCCAGGACTCAGGAGGAACAGGAAGTCTTTGTGCCTCCATGCAGTCTTTTTACATGCTTCATTTCAACCGTGTTTCTTTCAAAAATTTCTGATATGAAGTCAGAAGTTTAGCCAGCCGGAGTTACTGGCGTCAACAAAAACATGTTGTAAATGGATTTGCTGTGTGCGAGAGTTTCCGAGTAATCCATCAATCCTCAACGCAGCATATATCAGTATCTATCACAGAGCACCTTTCCTCTGCAGTGCACAATATTGAGAAGATTTATTTGGTGCATGCATGAGACGGCACATCCATCTCTACTGCGCACACGGCCTTGTATATCTCCTGCTCTGTATTCCACTCACACACTCATACACAATCTCAAACATGAACACAGAGAGAGAGAGAGAGAGAGTTCGACTAGCCTTCTAGTCAGTCACAGCCTCGCCCTCGTGATCTGCAACGCGGAGGGCTGGACACATCAGCCTACAGCATTGACCGGTGTCTGGGCACTGGAGGAGAGCTTCTGTACCCATGGCACGCCCCAGAGGCAGCCCAGAACAGAGCAGAGCTCCCATCTAGCACCTCACTAGCAGCCCTGGTGTAGAGGACCAGATCCTGTTAACCATCCAATCACCTAACCAAGTCAAACTCCTGTTTGTTCACCTGTTAAACGCTTACACATTTACAATGCACAATCGAAAAAGTAGAGAAATATCTTGAATATATAGTCTTTGAACATATTCTCTTAAATTGTCTCTACAAGCAGAGAAATTAATTCATGTTACATAGGCCTACATATAGGAAACTATAGGACCGTAAAAGCATCTTGACAATATTGGCTTTAATGAGTAGGCCTATATAATGATTCTGCCTGCGCTCTGTTGTTTTCATTCTGCTATTTTTGTATTGTGGCAATAACACAAATTGACTTTCACAACCTCGCGTACACAGACAATGTAAACTGATCAATAATAACAAACAGGGACTAGACCGGGAGGCCTGTGACCCATCTGTCATGTAGATTTGATAGGAGCTGCAGGCAATCCAGAGTCTGACAGCCACCTGGCTAGAGTGTGCACAGTGATGACAGGAGGGCTTCAAAAAGCACAACAGACTTTGATGTGTTCAAAAATAAATAACCTGCCCTCTGTCAGAACTCATTAGCTTTTGAAGTTTTGTTTCCATATCAACACCAGCATCCTATCAAACCACACCATATGAACATCAATTTGGACATGTTTGACTAGGAGAGCTCAGGTTGAGCTCCCACACAGGTCACGCAGGAACTGCCAGCATTTCCAACTGAACTAGTCGAGCTGGAGAAAAGGGCTGGATTTCACCAGTCTGTCCCTGTCCTCTCCACAGCAGGCAATTAACTGAAAGCTGTCGTGAACTCGGAGATTTAGCTGGATCAACAGAAGAGGAATGGAGCTTTGTGCCACCACAGCTCACCTCACGCAAACGATGGCTCTGCTCAGTCTGTTTTAAGTCACTTCTCTGTGTATGTCTTGAAGCATCATCAAAGGGTAGCTATTTTTACCTCAATCCTGTTTACACTGTGCGCCATGTGCTAATATAAACAGTTTATGCTGCAGTACATTTGCCATGCATTTTCATGATGTAACACTGAAACGGTATATTCATTATTCATCAACAATCCCAAACTGGGTCACAAAAGCAACAGACTAAGACTAGATTATCACTGAATAATGTGTTGGTCACAAGGCAAGCTTTACAACTGTTATTGTTCCATGTCATTGTTTCCACAGCCCTTTTTGGGAAAACCAGCTCACTACATAGTCAAGATACTCTCAGGGTCGCTTCTGAGCAGAATGTCCCCCTCAGATAAAGACAGCCGTTATGAATAATGAATACCATATTATCAGAGTAAAAACTAAAAACTTTTGTCTGTGCACACAAGGCCAATGTACTACCACTGCAGTTCAATGTTGTCCTCAGTCTGTAGAAACACTGATGAGATCAGAACTATGAACATCCTCAGGAGAAATGGCTTGTGGGCTCCCCATCAATCATCCATTTCTATAATTGACTGCATGATGAAATGATCCCAGTAAAATACAATATACAGCAATCAATACAGGTGTCACCCTCCTATGATAGAGGGTGAAGTCATGTCTGACCAGGTCAGCCATCGGGCCAACATCAGAAAGAGCACTATTGTGGCCCTGCACCATTGATCTGTTCGCTTTCCTTTTAACCTGGTAACTCACATCTTCTAATGCACAGCTCTTGGCTCAAGAAATCTTCTGCTGTCAGGGGCCTCTGGTCAGTGACATATGTGTTCAGACTAGTGCAGGCTTTCCCACGATGAAAGTGGCAGCTGAAAATGTCTGCTCAAACTATTTGTTTTAATGTTATCAATTACTTCACAGCAAATTCCTTGGTGGAAGATACATGATTACGATGGTGTAGTTGGTAGGCCTATGACCTTGGAATAGTCTTGAGGTTAGTCTTCCTGTATGGGCTACTCTGTTCACAGTTCCTTTCACATTTATATGTGCGGCATCATTCTCTGTAAGCATTTGCAACCAGTCGAAGTTTCTTTACCAAGCATCCCTTTCAGTCAGAGCTCAAAGCAATAAGTCCCCTGTCAGAGGAAGAGCATCTTTCTGTCTTTCAGACGCCACTCCCTCAGGTAAGTGGTACGTGCCGCTCGCTCTTCTCTGCCTCTTTCTGACTTTCAGAGTTTGTTTACCAGCTGTGTCCCTGGGAAACACTCCCTGGGTCACAATTAGCAGCGTCATTTGCATATTCAAGGGTCCGCTTCATGCTGAGGTCTGCCAGCAGACACGCTAATGAGTCCGCTCGGCATTACAAAGAACTGCTGCGCATAAATAGGCTTCAACGCTCAAGAGACCACTGATATAGCAGGAGGGTGGCGGCAGCGGAGCGGAGCAGGGATGGGAAAGGCCACATCGCGACCAGCATACCGGCGAAGGAGCTGTCGCTGTGGCATACAGACCTTTCAGTGTTGAGACCTCTCTGCAGCGAGCTGGGCTGCTTGCAGACAACTCAGCTGCATTTGCAAGTCAAGTCGTGTCTTTGAAGTGACGGTGGTTCTTCTCCATGTTTCAATATGTATGGGTCACACACTGAGACACGCACACACAGGCCCGTCTGGACTGCACCCTGGCCAGGATTGGTGGATGAGAATGAGGTGTGCAGAGCAGTGAGTCATGATGTCATGTTGAAAGGTCATGGTAACCCAATTCTCAACAGCATAAGAGATTCGTTGACGGTCAGAGGTCCAGCTGATAAAAAAAAGATGCAAATATGGTTTCCGAGAAGTAATATGTCTGCCATCTTTATATGGCGGTCAGCATAAATTGTGTTTGCAGTTAATGCCATGCATCAGTGTGTTTTTTGCTGATGGTGCTGTTTAAGCTTATGGGATCCTCGGTGACATATTTGCATGCAGTGAAAATATGAGGATATTTTTGGGAGTTGTGTAGGCTAAATCCCTGTAGAGATATAAGGATGCAACTTCAGAAGCCTTTCTTGCTGACATGAATAATTATTCAGATTTTATTGAACACTTTAAGTATATCCTAAATCTTCTTTTTAGCTTCATCTGAGTTTACAGGAGACCAGTGTGCTGTGGTTGGATGGACTAGAGATGGACCGATCAAGCAGCAGAGAATGAGGGAAGTGTGTGTTGGGGAGAGAAGAACACAGAATGGCTCTCTCTTTTGTTTACAGCATGTTATGTATTGGGGAGTAATGAGTTACATGTAATGAGATAGTGTCATTTAATTAGAAAATTAATGTAACTAATCCATTACAGTTACTGAGAAAAATGTGTAATTCAATTACAGTTACTTATGAAAATGTCCATGATTACAATGAGGTTACATTTGGTTGAAAGGTGTCTACTATTTCAAGTTTGATTATTGGCAGAGAGATAGCACACATAAACACACACACATAGGCCTACACACTTAAACAAATCCAGAGAACACAATCCTATAGACCCACCTGCCTTTTCAAAACTTGTATGACATATTTGTATCTACAGTATTTCCCAAAGCATTGCAATAATTGCTTTATAATTCTAAATGTCAAAGTTTGATTTAAAAGCAGTCTTGCTTTGGAGATCTACAGTATGGGAAGATTTGTATGATTATAATTTTAAAAACAGGCTCTTAGCCGTTCTTTTGCTATATGATTTTAAATCTATAGCTGTGTCTGAAAAGGAAGGCAGCTGCTTGCTGCTTCACTGCCTTCAACTGTCTAATGAATCAACTTTATTTTTAACAGGCTAAAAAGGTAGGCTACAGTAGCAACACAGATTTCCATTGCCAGGTTACCAACTGCTGGCTTTAAAGGTACAGTCAGCGATTGTATGCAACTTCAAGCCCATAAACATTTTTTGTCAGATTTGTCACCTCATGACCTATGCCGCATGCCGCTACACCGTTAAAAAAAGGGTATAGCCTGTCCCTCAAAAAACTAAAAACTAAACCCTGTGTGGAATTTATCTGGGACTACTGAAGGGTGGGTTGAGCTACCTCTAAGTTTGCTATTTACAATAGCAGAGTAACATATAAATAGGGAGTTCTAGGCCGGGAGTTTCCCCACCCAGAATGCCACAATGGACAGTTGAATCATGATAGGGGCCACACCTTTACCACTCATCTAAAAGCATTAGAAATGCTCATCATGCTTTGTGGTTATGAGTTTAGCTTCTGATTGTTTCTGACACACACTGTAGCAAGGATCAGACTTCAACTTTCATTTTAGTAATTTCCCGTGAATAAGCCACATTGTGTATAAGCCGCAGTGCAGTGTTTTATGTAAATTAAAGAAACAATACCATATAACATATTAACTGTTCCCATGTATTAACCTAATAGCTAAAGAAATTTAGCAAAAGCAGTGTATAAGCCGCAGCTAATAGTTGGGAAATTATGGTAATACTGTGTGATATCACACAAAGATCCAAATAACAAAATTCTGAGAAAACCGAGGAACTTTGTGGTCGTGCTTTCATGGTAATTCGTAATGGTAACAGGTAATGTCACATTCAAGCAGCATACAAACTGCGAGAATCTCCCTGTAGACACAGCATAGGCTGTGGGCACTTGGAGTGTTGAGGCACCCCATTGCCTGGAGGGATTTCCCCGTCATCTGCCCGTGAGGCGCCCCGCTTTCATTTGGCACCCTCCCATGCTGCGGTGGCCAGGCCGACTGAGACCCGATCCTCCAACCCGCCTCTGGCTCCACAGGAGCTCCCGGGGTCGGGGATGAGACACACAGAGAGAGAATCTTTGATGGCTCAGGGCTTTCATCTCACCGAAGGATTTCAGGGCATGAGCAGCATGCGGCTAGGGTACTCCTCTCAGGAGAGGAGAGGCTGGGCATACAGTATACTATCGCATCGCTATGTCCACTTCACTGGGCTCAACGTGAGGAGGGATGTTGAAACAGTGATTCAATGGAGATCTTGTGATTGTCAAATCAAATGTGATTTAATTAATTGTGCTTACATACACAGTCGTATAATTCTTCAAATAAGGATTGAAATATATTCATGCAGCTTTCATGCAGTTCAGTTGTGGTGGTGGTGCTGACAATGAGAATGTCATTTGTTGCACTCATAAGGTGTAAATATGAATAAAATCCTTCTGAATATGAATATAAATAAAAATCGTCTGTGACTAAACTCAGTATAGCGAGCAGTACCATAGTGGTGTGAGAGAGCTCCGTGTCCTTGCAGTGGTCTTTATGATCATTAGAATCGCCCTACATATGTATTCCCATTCATCAGAGTGCCTGCTTGACAAATGGCCTCTGCATGAGTGCAGATGTTGGTTTCCTCCTCGCAGTGGAGAGTCTCCTCCAGCCTGCAGTTCCTCTCCTACAGTGTGCTCTCCTCGTTCACTGCTATGCGCGTGTCATGTGGTCAGACTGTGGGGTGCCACAGTTGTTCTGTTTTTCAACACTGGCACACAGACAATTTAGCAGAAAAGGCAATAGAGGGATCCGATAGCGTGAAAGTGTGCTCTGCTGCTGCACATTACCGTGGCACACAGAGAAGGAATTGGTTTTGATGCTTCGCTGCTTGCACTGCCCTCCATCTGCTGTGCACAGAGGCTGCTGAAGACAGAGCAGCCAAACAAATAAAACAAATCACCACATCAGGAGGACGTGTCCTTTCGTTATATTGACCATGCGCTAAACCAATCCCATCAATGAATCAATTGAATGATTTCTGAAAGGGAGAGCCTTTAAGAGCTATAACTGCAACCTCTGCCTCGAAAGTCTGCACCACTGTCGATATATTGTAGCTGCTTGATGCTTATTGATTGCATGCTGAGGTCTTAATAAGGCTGCATGCAAAATGTGAAGCATTCATTTCGTATTTCACGAGTGGTCACTGATCAATGTGACCTTTACAAAGGGCAGTTCCAGACATCGCATCCTGTGTATACTGTATCCGTTTTCCTCTCCTCCTATTAGTGGTTTGGCTATCTGTTCACAAAGTTGTCCTTGTTTCATGCAAAACATCAAGGTGACAATGAGCAAGATAGCATTGGTGTGATGAAGGCTATGTGACAGTATGGGTGTGATTCTTATGAATCTCCTCACAAAAAGCTTTCTTCTACAAGTACAGGCAACAAAGCGAGCTGTATTGAGTGACAGACTGATTGATGAGCACCTGACTGGTCTCATGCATCTCTGCGTATTCCTCTTTATAGGAGCTGCCATATCTATGCTTCCGTATGTGTGAAATTAAAAGGCAGACGAGACACAACATACTGGAGAGGGGGGTCATTCTTAAAAACATTAGTGTGCTATGCAAGAATATGGGTATAAGGAGTTACATGACAAAGGACAACTTATTGAGGTTAATGTCAAAATATCAAATGTGTGTGTACATTTTGTATCAAATTAATGGGCACATCGATACTATTGCCATGATCTGTCTCTAATTGTATTTCGCATTATTTTTGAAGTATCTAACGGAATATTCATTCATCAATGAAATTTGACTTATTTAATCATAATGACTCATGTCGTGAGGGCAACCTCAAATTCAGTGTTAAATAGTTTGCCACTTTGTAGTTTAGAGTTTTGTTAGAGATATAAAACATTTGAATACATTGCTAAACGCTGGCTAAACTCGATACCTAGAATATATTTGCACTTCTACAGGATGAAGCCGCCTTCCTGGCACCAGGGAGACATTTTATTTTCCATCTATCCCAATTCTCAGGGATCTGATATCACGCAGGTGCTGGAATCGTGTAGCGGCAAATGGGTATACAAGACAAAAGATCATACTACACATGTTCATAAATAATAGAACAACCTCAAAGCTGACTTTCCCATTTTGTCTTCTCATTTATCCACTGACTGTTCCCAAAACTGCTCGTCCTGCTTTCCAATTTGCTAGGCTCAAAGGATAGAGGGTCCTGACGAATTATATACCTGTGAGGACAAATACATAATTAATGTCAAAACATTTCATTAATCACAACAGGAGACACTGGTAAACCACCGAGGTGAGATTTATAAAATACACAGACCTTTTTAAGACAGCAATTATCTAAAGTTGCACAACATTTTTTTTTTGGTTGAAACATCTGTTCTGGTAAACAAATGGGAACAGCCTTCCTCATTGAGGCGAGCAGTTAGAGCAGGCTCAGCAGGCTGACTGCATAGGTTAGGGACAAACAATCACACAGCTTTGAGGCCTCGTTGAGAGCGTTGCCCCTATCAGTCTACTTACACAATGTCATGCAGTTCCAGTCTGGTGTCTGGGGAAGGGTTGATTAGAATGTAAGAGTGGCTGCTCGGACTCTCATTCATTTCATCTGGAAAAGAACACAAAACAGGAAGGTCAGAATAAGAATATTCAGCGTGTGCCTGTTTTCACTGACTGAGCCACAATCTACCCATTTATCTTCAGCTGGCTCAACACATACTGTAGTGCCAAGTCAACGCAAAGACAAAAAGGAATAGCCTACTTTCTGTAAATGTGAAGGAAAACAGAGAAAATGAAATTACAACTCTAATTCCTGTCATTTCCCCCACAAAACACACCCAGCTTTAAAGATAGTGATGGTACTTTGAACCGGTGAAAATTGTAAATGTAATTGTACAGGAAATGAATCTAAGGCGCGGCGGTGTTCTTTTCGCCTCCTAGCCGGCCCCCTCACCGCATCCTGCCGCGGCCAGGCCCAGGTTCTTCATGCGGTTCCTGACCAGCTCGGCCAGCTCCTGCCTCTCGGAGCGCGGGGGCAGACCCGTGCGCTGCTGGCTGGTCCTCTCGGGGTGCCGCGAGGCGGGCCGCGCCCCCATGCGACTCAGCCGGCGGGCCCACTGCATGCTCTTCCTGTGCAGCAGCGGGCGGCTGTCGGAGGGCGTCTCGCTGGAGGTGGAGGTGCGCGAGACCCTCTTCCCGGAGGAGCAGTGCTCCCTCGCCTCCCGCGCCTCCTTCTGCTCCTGGCTCTCCTCAAAGTCGTCCACGCTCACGGAGAGCTGGGACTGCCTGCCCTTTGGGGAGACGGTCGGAAACAGCAAAAGGTCAGCACACTAATCATGGCGCACATCAATATTCTACAGTGCGGATGACAACAACCCCATCATTAACGCCTGAAACTGTGACACACAACAGTTAAATAGGAATGATGTTCACTGAAATACATCATCACGTACTGTATGTATCTTGATAACAACAAATATGAATCTTTTTCCTTTAAATAATAAAGCTGTCTGTTCTATTTAAAACCCAATTTAGCATTATCTAACATCTCAAGCACAGCATTTGTCAATGTTAATTTTAACCGTAATAATAAAGAGGCCATGCTAATCCTCAAAGAGTCTGTGAGCTGCTTTAGAGAATCAAGGCTAAAAATAATTGCCAAGGATGCTGGGCATAGTGGAGGCATTGATCGTGTGGAGATGTTATCAACAGTGGCAGCTATTCACATGCCCTATTGAGCTCAACACAACCTTAAGACAGTAAACAAGATGCAGCGGGCCACAGGAAATCAAACTTGCTCTGCTCTCAGCTGAAAAGGTCATTTGTACATGGAGGAGAGGAGAGGAGAGGAGAGGAGAGGGGAGGAGAGGATGGGAGAAGTGAGGAGAGGAGAGAAGAGGAGAGGTAAGGACAGGGGAAGGGAGGAGAGGAGAGGAGAGGAGAGGGTAGGAGAGCAGAGGAGAGGTGAGGACAGGGGAAGGGAGGAGAGGAGAGGAGAGGGTAGGGGAGGAGAGCAGAGGAGAGGAGAAGGGAGGACAGGGGAGGGGAGGAGAGGAGAAGAGAAGGGAGGAGAGGAGAGGAGAGGAGAGGAGGAAAGAGGTGATGGTCAGGGCACCTCACAGGGTTCACAGTCTAGCAGCTCTGTGCGGTAGATCCCGATGGGGATGTCACCAATAGAGGAGCACAGCTTCTGGTACAGTCGGCCATAGGTCTGGATCCACAAGTCCTCCTGTGTGATGGTCATCTGTGAGCGGCAAACACAAGTCATCCCACAGACCCACACACAGCCTGTACAATCACTATGGAAGGTGCTCTAATGACTTATAATATTGGAATGGCCAATTTCCATTTTCACTGTAGCAATAGGCCTAGATACTTTTTGTTCAGGTAATTCAAAAGATGCTTCATGAATGATAAATTAGACGAATTCATTATTTATTCAAATGAAAATGACCGTGGTGAGAAACAGCATAAATACCTACAGCACAAAGGAAGCCGGATCCTGGGGTCGTGTCCAGGCCCAGCAGAAGCCTCGTGATGGTGATGATGTAGTCTTTCACAAAAGACTAAAACCATGAGCCAACACACCAATCAGATGGGTCAGTCATGTTTAACCTTAAATGGGTCAATTCTAATTCTCATGAGAAAAAAACAGACCACACTTAGACATTAGCCTAGAGAATGTGACAGTCTTTCCAGAACACAGGCTGCAGTCATTAAAACGTTCTTTAACTCATGTGGGAATGTTATGTATCTATCTATCTATCTATCTATCTATCTATCTATCTATAAATGTCATGGTCTGCCTCTCCAGTCCTCATGCATGAGTCTTTAGCATGCATACAGTATATTATGGCTATCATTTATGTGATAGAAGGATGTAATGCCGTTTTTGACTAATGTATGCCAGCTTGCATATGGTAGAATGAGCTTAATGACCTGATAAAGGAGAGTATCCAGCATGCCAATACTGAACACCTTCCCTGCGGCAAACGGCAGCCGAAACATGAAGGCCAGGTTGGAACCGTTCTCCCTCTCTTTCTGTGTGTGGAAAGAGATAGTGGACAGAGTTGCACACCTTCAATAGTATAACTCTTTTGAATTGGAGGTGTGATGTGTTGATGTATCTAACCATAAAGGTAAAAAAAATTATAAATATGAATTACTCTTCAGAGTAAATATATATTTGCATTGTATCATTTCTATTTGGAAAAATCGGTGCATGATTCAACACGAATAGAAAGCTCTGAGCTCATGTTATCTAAACAGAAATGGGTGGATATGTGGGCTGTTCACCTTTTCCATTTTGGAGAGAGCCAGTGAGTAACAGTCCTTTGCCCTGAACTGCATGAATCTCATATTGGCTGGATGGGTCAGCTCAGTGATGATGCTCAAACTCGAAAACAACCTGGAGAGGAACGAATCGAAAGGTCAGAGGTCAATGAAAATAAATAACGGAACAACTTCTCGATGGCATAGCTGATTTACTGTCATCAGGGACCAGTAAAAGAGAGCCAGAGCTCTAACCCATTCTATCCTGGAACACATCCATATGATGGTATGGCCTAAACTAATTTGCTGTGCTGTAATACGCTTCAATGTGCAATTCCATCCCTTCCATAGCACTAGAGATGCCGTCACTGAAATGCCTATAAAATGAAAGGATGATGTACTGCAATTTTTCACAATCTGATCGTCAAATTGGTGAAGACTACTCTGAATCATCAGTGTACTCACAGTCTCAAAAATGCCTATAAACCTGCTTCTGTAACCAGCTGCTTTCCACAGAAAGTAACAAGAGACTCTGAGTTGTAAGCTATGCATGATTTCATGTGCTGTGATTATGACCAATTTGCTAATGACAGCAATGATGGTTCAATCTCTTTCCCTAAATTTGTCCATCATGTCTTGATAAAAAGTGACAAAAGGCTTGAACAAATTGCTGAAACTCTTAAATGTTATGTATAGATATTATCTGTGAACAATTGTCTTCATCCTTCGCATAGGCTTCTTATCTTTCAGGGTTATAACAAAGAAAATGTTTCTTTGTGAACAATATTGCCATCTGGTGTTCAAGGCCATAAACAAATGTATTCCTGGATTGACTTAAAGTTAACAATAAAATAACTCTGCCTGCTAATGTTTTATAGCACTGACTGATTGATAGGCTTGTCCCTTGGAACGGCTCCTTTTAAAAGAGCAATTCTGGAACAGTTACATTGCCTCTGGTGCCTACCTAGAAATGCTTTACGGCTCCCTGTTAGTGTAATGCCCAATAGAGAAAAAGACATGGTAAAAGCAAGAGATAAGCAGTATGCGATAATATGAACACATAATTTGCAAAGGCCAATAAATGCATGTGTCCTTGTGTTACAGGCACAGATTTTACGATTTTACGTTTTTCCGATTGCGATTTAAAGCCCCTAACATTTTTTGTCACATTCATCTCCTCACGACCGCTAGCTGCCCATGCCGTGATTATAGGCAGCCCAGACTCCGAAAAATTGGACACAAACAAAAACGAAACCATGCATGGAATTTGTCTGGGAATATTGAAGGTAGGGAGTGTGTTTCGTTCGGATCTTTTTTTTTTTTTAATTATAAAGTACCTTTTTTTGCACAAAAGCTTCTGCTAATGAATGTAAACATAAACATAAGCACAAACAAACACGACTTCCTGCGAAATCCCAGACTGCTCCACAAAAACTCATGTTCATGGGGCCCTACTTGGTACTCTGGGGGCAATTAGCAGACCCATTGGCCAAGAAATCCTGATACGTACTATTTTACGCTCACATCCCAACAGTAGAAGCCAGGTGGACAAAGGACCCCGGCAATGTCCAGTGATGTCTATCCACAAATACTTATCCACAAATGACTACAAAACTAAATGACCATCTCCCACTTCAATATTCTCACCTGAACAGTGTCTGTACGTTGACAATGGTTTTGGCATCTGCCATGTAGTCTTCCTTTGCACACATAGTGCTCTCCTTGTCCACCACAACCATATTGGCCGCAAAAGAGATCCCACAGCGCAGGAGGTCATCGAGGCTACACCCCCCCCAAAACAAACAGCAAACAAATGACATTGTGAAATCCGCAGACAGGTGGTTAAAATGTCACTAAAACACAGAGGAGTCAGTCCTGTTCACACTGCTGTATATTATAATGCTGGACTGTAAATATGGCTGGACATTGATGTTTCCATGCACACCATATTCCGGTTTTATTTGGAATATTGACAATATTCTGATTGCGCATGAGTCATTGTAGATGTCATGAGCTTATTGTAGATGCTATAAAAGCTCATTTTCTGAATACTCAAAACCAGAGAAAAAAAAAGTGTGGCAAAAAAAGGCATGTCTAGTGAAGACGAGGTAAATTTATGTATTCAAACCTGAACATTTAAATGTCAAGATGGAATTTATTGATGGGTGAAAGCATCGTGTCGCTGCTGTAATCAGCATATGCTGATTAAAAGGGAATTTTCTGTTTCTGCTACACATGGAAAAATCTTATTCTGAATATTGCCATCACCTGAATACGATCCTTAATTGGAATATGATGTGCATGGAAATAGAGTCAATGTTATATCACAATGACTTCTATCATTATCAATCACCTTTTTATGCAAATACTGACATAATGTCAGGACCAAGCATGAGAAATGGTTAAAAAAGATACTCCTACATCACACAACTGTCTCATACTTATCAATTGATCCAACCATGTAGTAAATCAGAGGGAACCAGCAAATCGCCTCCAGAAAGTTGGTGTCTGGCCTGAAACGGAACATGAAGAACCGCACATGAGTGAGTGAAGATCGTCCGTCTGGAGTACTGTCTGATATACCATGACACCAACAGTCATGCTGCAGGCACCTGTTGGAGGACAGCCACAGGGGGGAGCAAAGACAGAGACCAAACCACGGCACGACAACCATGCAACCATGCATGTGGACAGGAGAGACAGAGGATGTGGACAGAAAACGGAGGTTTACTTGTTATCTAGCAGCAGCACTATGGGGTTGAGGTCTCTCTTGGGCCTGTACGAAGCTCTTAGAGGAACTATGAAGTTGTACAGGCCATTTCCCGCTGTCTCAGCTGACACTATTACCAACTTGTTCTTGAAGCAGTAAGCTTTGGCATCCTCATACTGGTTATGGGTGCACTCCTACAGTACAGCAGAGTTCCACACAATCACACATTAGACTGTGGTGCATTATAGTGTAGCCTAACTCAGTTTAGGAGATAACACTGGAACAGCAAAGTTTGGAAAAGTAGTTAGAGGTTAATAAGAGTTACAACAGGGAGTTCTTAATCAAGAATGGAATAGATTATTTCTAAGAGAAAAACTAAACAGTGACATATGAAGTACTCCTGTATACTTAATGCATATGAGATGTTTTACCTTTTCAAGTCTTAGGCAACAATATGGGACTTTTTCCTTCAGCAAATGGCAGTGTGTGGGAGAGCTTCCGATGTAAGGCAGATTTGGAGGATATCCTTTGATGAATCTAGCAATAAAGCGAGACATAAGCAAAAAGTTTGACAAGGACAAAAACAAGGCTGATAAAAAACTAGGCTGTTTGTTCAGTGCGTGTTTGCTCATGTCCCCTGCAGGGTAGACGACGGTACCCTTCGGTGGAGAGATCATCGCAGGAGGGCAGCGTCTCGTCCTCCGACTGGTCGCTGGAGAGGTCGCAGGTGTGCAGAGAGGACGTGTCCTCCTCCTCCAGCACGGGGGCGATGCTGCTCTTCCGCCCGCTCCTGATGGAGTCGCACGGCAGGTTCAGGGTGGAGTCCCAGCTGGGCCTGCTGCTGGTGTCCTGGAGGTCTATGGCCACAGTGCCTGAGGGAGCGCAGAGTAAGAGTCATATCTGTTCACAGACCCCAGTAAGAGTCAAATCTGTTCATGCACCCCAGTAAGAGTCAAATCTGTTCATGCACCCCAGTAAGAGCCATATCTGTTCACGGACCCCAGTAAGAGTCATATCTGTTCACGGACCCCAGTAAGAGTCACATCTGTTCACAGATCCCAGTAAGAGTCATATTTGTTCACAGATTCCAGTAAGAGTCATATCTGTTCATGGCATGCATCTATTCCTGAGAGATCAATCAAAAACATCAAATCAAAATTGTACCATGAAATCAAAATTGTTTTAGTTAGTGTCATAAAGGCTGCTTATAGACCCCTTTAAATCCTGACTAGATTAAGGTACATCCCTGAAGGGCAACTCAAAGCAGCAGTACTGTATGTTAGCCTGGCCACGCTAGCTAGATCTCCTTTCAGGAAGATATCTGCCTGGAACGCGATAGTTCACTAGCGCTTTCATTGGCCAGCAGACTACCTGCCCAATCAGCAATGAGAGGAAATGACGCTGCTGAGAGATTACATCCACCAGAGGCTGATTGGCTACATTGACTGAGCTGTGTTATTTCATCTTGCCATCCAAGGTAGATAATAATGTCTTCTGTCTTTTGTTACTTGAGGGGCAGGTCTGATGTGTCGGAGACGGAGGCCTTTTCTCTCGGTCCTCTCTTACCCATGCTGGCGAGGATGCTGTGCACGGGGAGATGGCTCTTTCTGCTGCCCCGCTGACTCTCCTCCCTCTGGGCTTTGAAGATGGAGTTCTCCTCCTTGGTGACGTTGATGTAGAAGCATGTGTCTGTGCAACTCATGGTGAAGTGGGGGCCGGGGTTGAGACGAATGCTTTTGCTGTCTTTCTGCTTCACACCAATCAGACACACGCCATACCTGAAAATGAGGATGACACCGTTTGACAGGTTGATTTCACAGTTGAATATACTCACTGTCCATAGTTGGTTGAATTGGTGATCCCATCCAGAGATGATTAAACATGCTAGACTGTCTGAATCTGCAAGCCTAGCAGATGATCTAGCAGAACAGGGTCATTCTTCTTGAATCGTGGCATTTACGAGTCAATGTATTTCTGTTCTGGACAGGACCTCACTGTGACTAATGATATGCAGGATTTCCATTCCGTTGTTTAGGTACTTTTAAGTTAATTTTCTCTTACAGCAAACTCACTTCTTATGTGCGTGGAAAGAGGCATATGTGAAGCTCTTCCCTTTGTAGTCTGAGAAGAACACACTATCTTGCAGTATGATGTTGTAGACTTCATTTCCAGAAAAACGCCCATAAATTCTGTGCCACTCCTCTGGAGACTGCTGGCCTTCCCTGAGGAACACACAGGTGTGATGTCATCTGTCAATCACATACAGTAGTCATGGGCAGGGGTGCCCCTACAAGTGTCGGCATATAAAATAACCATCCCAGACACCAACAATAGCAAAGTGGATCATTATGTTCTATAGGGGCCTGGGCTCCTATCAGTGCAAGGCTCAATCCCCCACCTCATAACATCCTTGTGCATAGGATATCAGAAGCCAGTGATGGGAAACAGAGGCCAGCACTCACCCTTGGTCGTCCACTATAATATATAGCTACACTACTGTATAATGACCAAAGTGTTGGGTCACCTGACTCGCATATGAACTTAAGTGACATCCCATTCTTAATGCATAGGGTTTAATTTATATACACTATTGCCAAAAGTATTGGGTCACTTGTCAAGTGACATCCCACTCTGAATCCATAGAGTTTATTATGACATAGGTCTTCCCTTTGCAGCTATAACAGCTTCAACTATTCAATATATTTACTGTAAGTGAGTTGTAGGAATCATACTGTAAATGAAGCTTCTGGAGAAACCCAAGTGTAAGTGTAAGCAGCTGCACTCACAGGCCTGTGGAGGTGTGCACCAACAGGGTGATGAGAGTGGATGTGGCTGGACAGATACAGTTCAGGGCCAGCAGTGCATACTTAAACTCCTCCTCACACACCACATGATCTGAGTAGCGTGGGAGAAACAATACACACAGCTGACATGCCATCATCATCATCATCATAACAATCATCAACGACAACAAAAACATCAGATTTTAGATCATCATGAATAGACATGTCAAGAAAGGATGTTCTTACCAGCGAATTTCAC
This sequence comes from Sardina pilchardus, assembly GCF_963854185.1. NCBI lineage: Eukaryota > Metazoa > Chordata > Actinopteri > Clupeiformes > Clupeidae > Sardina > Sardina pilchardus. The sequence continues at coordinate 10,410,094 of NC_084995.1, forward strand.
GTGGAATTTATTTTCTGGTTTGAGGATTTGCACGTACAGGGGGCAGCTCGGGGCAAAGTCTTTCACTGCCCAGGCGCGCAAGATTGTTTGATGGTCCTGAGATGACACACAGCTCCCAATCATTCAAATGATTTGCCATATATGGTGTTAGCTATCTCATATGACAACACGTTGAGATATGTCTTTGGCTTTGACATTGTTTACTTGACAGCCTCATCTGCGTGATGAACAGTAGGATCTAAGACATGCTATACTTTCTGTCGCTTCTGCTGCAAAACTAAAACATCATTTGAATGCTTAAGTGCATTTGATTTTTTTCATCTGCCATTAGCAAAGAGGTTATGAAATAGTCTGCAGTCTAATTGGCAGAGCAGACAGGAGTGTCGGTGACTCATTTCAACTCATACTGTTACATCATGGCTGGGAGAGAGCACAGCGTAGGTGGGAAATAACACAGTCTGCAGGGCTGTCTGCTTTCGAAAGTCAGGCATTTCCCTGTGGCCTCAAAATGAAAGAGGGGGGAGAGACTACTGTTTACTGATAGGGTTTACTGACTCAATATCACTGTGCGTTTTGTTCCATGTTTTTTTATGGTTTTATCTTCTAACCAAATTTACAGTACAGTCATAGAGAGGTAATGTACTGAGCTTACCGAAGCTGTACGGTCGACCTCACAGCGACTGCTCAGGATGAAACACCCCTCGGCATTGTCCAGTCTGAAAGAGCAGGTCACAGGGCATGTACAATATATACTTTATGGAGCTCCATTACTGGAGCACAAGTCATTTAAGATACATCACATTACTATTCAAAACAGTTTGTTTGCTTTCCATGAAATAGAGCAGAGTTAGTAAATAGCTGTGTCTTTCAAACTATAGTTTTGTAAAGACTCCTCCAGGATTTTTGATTTGTTACATATTCACATTTGGAATATACAGTAGGTATCATGAACAAGTGTTCCTGCTGTTATAAACACATATTGTGCATGTAAAATCCTCCTGCTGCTCCAACTAGTTTTTGTGTTATCTCTGCAATTCAGTTCAAGAATTGTCCTGAAGGTGGCAGCATATTTACTGAAACATCTGACCTAGGGAGTGCTTTCCAAAAACACTTTGACCAACCGCCAGCAGGGTTCAATGGTAAAGAGACCTGATGATGAATACTCTTTCTCTCTCTCTCTGCACATTTGTTGCTCAACAATACTTTCGTGAAACACAGTCCTGACTCCGGACGTCGTGTTCCACACTAAATCTGAGTTAGTCTGTTTGTTTGGCAAGGGAATTCTCTTATGTGACCTTAGGCAGTAGCGGTTCTGCAAATGTTCTGCCCTGTAGTTCCCAAATAATGCATATTACGTAACAAAGCTATGCACATTTATATTCTGACCAGCCAAATGAATATAAACAGAGTTGGCAGAGAGATTCCTCATCACTTATTATCCAGTACACCTGTATACCATATATTATGTTGTAATTATAGATGTATCAGTGCTAACACACTTGGCCCGAAACAGATCCTGGTCTTTGAGCGCTGAGCCCTGGAGATAGATGACCCTCTGGGACCACAGGGGGATCTGCAGGACCCTGCGCACCTGCACATCCATCTCTGTCGGGCACAGGATGATGACATAGTAATCCTGCAGGAACAAGGAAGCACCTGCAGTGAACATGATTCATTAGGAGCTTCTTTTCAAAAGATCATAGAGTTGAAATAGACTGTTGCAAGGGTTTTCAATTATACTTGTTCTGCCTGCTTCCCATCTCCCATCAGGGCTGTGTGGCTCCGACTGATCAGGAACACAGCTAATTACTCTTCATTTAGACTTAATCAATAACATTATGGCTCTAATAAGACTCTGGCCAGATATCCTTGGAACAACGGAAAACACTAAAAGCCTCTAGTGTCCTCCAGGATGAGGAGGTTTGAGAAACTCTGATTCGGCGATGTCACAGAGCCGTGTGTGCGCTCTGACGCACTCACCTGCAGTCTCGTGTGGGCGTAGAACTCGTTCAGGAAGTCCATGAGCAAGTCGATCTTGAGGGAGCTCACACACAGGACCACGTGCCTCTCGGTTTGGGCGCGGTGTTTGCTGTAGTTCCCACCGGACTTCTGCCGCTCCATCCACAGATAGACCAGCTGTTCAAACTAGCCGCAAGACAGCGTATATACAACCATCAGGGCCCAGGGAAAAGCACTGTTGCCTGATATGAAGAATGACACGCAATGAGGGCTATAGCACCGCGGCTGCTGTGTTGAGTATCTCACTTGAATGGGAAGGACCACCAGTGCCACACATATCATGATGACCACCAGCAGCTTGGAGGGCCAGATGTTGGGGGTAACGTCCCCAAATCCCACCGTGGAGAAGGTCACAATGCAAAAGTAGAGGGACTCAAACAGGGTTAGCTTGTTCCCAGCCCGTTCAAGATGCTGAATTCCACATATGCTGTTCAAAACATAGTAAAACAAGCAAAGATGAGAACTAAAATCACCTCATTCGATCAAGTGGTTCACTCAAAGTAAAGGCTCAGTAACTCGAAATGTTCATGAGTCAGTATCTCCAGGACAGTACAACAATATCATCAGCTAACGTGCAACTGCTGAAGTTTTCTGGGTCCTGGTCAAGACTTCTCTTTGTACACACAAAGTGAATGTATGTCTATCTGAACAGTACAATTTCATATTTCTACAATCTAGCATACAGCATCAGCATCATTTAATGTATTCTGCCTTTAGAAAAGGAATGAATCAAAATATATTTAAATTGCTGAAAATAACGGTCTACTAGAGTTGTTTAGGCTACCTTTGACCTTATGGGGCAATAGCTTGGAAACCTTTGCAAGATGACACAGTGGTTGCTTTATTTAACTAATAGATTTTTAGTGAATCATTACACGTTTCAGCCCTGATTGAAACATCTATTCCTGTAAAACAACAACAAACAAAAAAATATGACCCAAAGGTTTCTGTCCCAATCCACATTGACTCAAGGTCTGGAAAGTCTACTTTGATGCAATATCTCTGACAGGAACTTCTGTTATCATGTGTGACCGTGTCAAGTACTTTAAACCTAATTTGCAAATTGTGATGACAAGAATGAAAGGGCACATTTTCTGCAGACACCACAGAGAAAGAGAGAGAGAGAGAGAGAGAGAGAGAGAGAGAGAGAGAGAGGAGAGGGGGCATATGAAATGCAAGGCGTTAGCCTACAGCCTCCAGTTTCCTCTTCTCCCTTTGTGTTCCCCAACTCTCCCCTGAGTGTTACCACTGGGGCAAACAGACACACCACACACTAAAAGCCAATAGAGCCACATTACAGTCACTGCTAATGGCAGCATTGTGGTCACTTAGCTGTCATTAAGCTAAAGCAATCAACTCACATGAGTCAAACCACCCAAGGAACAAAATATAGCCATTTCCAGCGTCTGTCCCTCTGATGCCCAACAACAGTATACCAAGCACAAAGGCGTGCACGCAGAGATCATTGTGCAACAGGCCATATGCATTCACACGTGGCTTTGTCTGTTGTTTCTTTCTTCTCCAACAGCATACAAGAAAGTGAACTGCTTTTTCCACTAAAAATGGTTTAGTAGTAATGCCACCAAGAGAAAAAGAAAATGCCCGCGGAAAAGCAGACACTATATGGATAACCAAACAGCCGCATCTACCTGCTAATATATTCATATACTGTAGGTCTATAGCCTTGTAAACATATTTTAAGAAGCCTCGTGTTAGTAACACTGATGTGCTTCTTACAGCCTGAACATGCCAAAACATGAAAAAGCAAGGTACAAACAGCCAGTTTCTGCCTGTTTAATAGATCATTTACTCTAAATAATGTCCATTCCATGTAACTGTTGTCCCCTTTACTGCTGCTGCCATGAGTTGAGAAGCGAACAAGTATGAGGTCTGACTACAAGTAGCCACTGACTGTTCCACAGATATCAGAAACCTTATGTGGGAGCCCCTTTGTCTCCTTCAGATTCACACTCCATTATTTTCCATGACAACGCACGTCGGAGTGACAGCGCCTTGTGGGAAGATTAACCCCAGCTTACTGAGAGTGATCTTGAGACATATTAAACTTGCAGCGGTGGTCCAGCGAGCAGGGGAGGGAAGTGCGCCTTGGACGTGTGGTAGACCACATCACATGAAATTCACATTTGTGGAGAGCTGTACTGAGTGCATCTAATGAAGGGCAGGAAACCACAGAAAATGAGCAGCAATTTAATCCGTGCTGAACAAACACTGGAAGTAATGCCACTGAAATGGTGCATGATCTGCAGTGTCTTCCTCCATCTATTAAATTAGCCTAAAAGGGTGCAGCTCCAGCTGTCTCCCATGCCTCTGAGACAGTAGCTTGTCTGTATTTCTAGGATGTTGCAGGAGGTTATAGGTTCAAGGTTTCCATAGCGCTCACCTGGTAAACATGAGACAGATGAGCGTTGTTATCAGGATGAGGACCTGATTGAACATGGCGGACTGGGTCCGTTGAATGGCTCGATGAAGGTCATTCTGAGGAGGCGGTTTGTTGTTGGGTGAGAAGATGCAAAACAATTGGAACAATGTCAGAAGAGTTTCCAATCTCATATGGTCTCAACCAATCAGCTCAACAGCATGACAAGGGAATCAGTTATGAATATTTTAGTAACAGTTGCAACTCTAACAGAAGGGTACTACAGAACTTGTGTTGAATCACTGCACAAACAGGATGTGTGGCTTATTGACGATTTCATCAACCAGATGTGAATGCTTGGTCACTCTCTGAACCAGGAAAGAGTACTGTTTAGCATTTCTTTCTCTCTCTCCCTCTCTCCTTCTCCTCTTTCTACATGTCACTCTCTCCTCATACACAACATTCCTTATTTCTCTAAAATCCTTACAGCAGTTCTCTGTGATGGACCAAGTGGTGAAGGTTTACCCTACTGTATTTATGTGTGCTTGATTTGTTGTAATGGTGGTGACGGTACTGTAATCAAAGAATAAACATAGAATTTTGTATGCTCACAATCATATTTTCCAAAGCATGCTTTGCTAACCAGCAGTTCAGGAATACAGGAATAAAAAGGTTTCTGAGAGGATGATAAAGGACCTAAAACATAAAGGTATAAACATGTTAATTTATACCAGAGCTGAGTTTGCACACACACAGGATGCAAAGAGTTCTGCTACATGTGTGACATCATATTGCATCATTATGCAAACACTACACATCAATACAATGCATAATTTTCATTCTCATTCATGCACATCTTATCTATAGTATTTTACTGCTCCTTTAGTCATGTTGATTTGTTGATTTGCTTTTATTTTCCTGTTTACATTGTATTGTATGTTGTGTGTGGTGTCTTAAGCTGCTGGGACCTTGAATTTCCCCTTGGGGATCAATAAAGTATCGATCTATCTATCTATCTATCTATCTATCTATTTTCATACAAGTGTGTGCGTAAGTGAGTAAGTGTTAGTGTTCATAAGTGTGCGTTAAGAGAAGTACAAGGAAACTAGTACTGTATGACATTGCTGTACAGTATGTTCTGTATGACATACAGTAATGACACTTACATGGGTTCTGACTATACTCAGTTTGATGCGAGTGAGTTATCCCGGAGATCACTTACTGTGAGAAAGAAAGGAACTGTGTTTACCATCTCCAACATAAATGTGATCCGAAGAATTTCCTCCCATATATTACCCTGGCATTAGAAGATAACAACATTTTCATTAAGTAGTAAATCTTGCCTAATTCCAAAATGATATATTGTCTAATATGGTGGACTACAATAACTAAATGTAAAAAAAAAATTAACTCAAATTTAAATTGACACGTGTTGATTGAATCTGTTTTGGATACATCACAGTCAGCGTAGATGAAGGCATGTTGACCAACCTTGTAGCTTAAATAGGTCAATAAGATTGTTTCAGAAAGACATATCAGTGCAACAAACACCTATAAAGAAGAACCATCTTTAAATATCATGACAAAAGCAAAACACGTTCAGCAAATGTTTTTGACAACTTTCATCTATATTGCAAAATAAGGACAATGCATTTTCACATAAAGATCTATCCTAAAAATGTCACATCAAAAGACGTCTGTCATTTGACAAACACAAAAACTGAAGTTTGTGTGTGAACAGGAGACTCTGATTTTACCTGCAAGATCCACAGACTCGTTTTACTCCTTCCGACCCATATCACCGGAGCCCTGAATAGCGCACTTTGATGAGAAACATGTTCAGTATATATATACGAAAAACTACTGCAATTTCAATTGTATTGACTCACCAGTCAATCGCTAGTAGAGTATAGTTTTGGGTAGGGCAGCCCCAACTAGTAAAAGAGAATACATGATTTAGACTGGTTAGAGAAAAAAACAAGTTTTGCACTAATTGAAAACCTCAGAACTGCTTTAAAAAAAATAGTTACAGAAATAGGTACAGAAAAAGACAGCACCTCAGGAGAGTCTATGAGCAGGTGCAGTATATCTCATGAATATCAAGTAGCGGATGGCATATACTGTAACTGGGCAGACACGCGAGAGCAGTACTTTACCTTTTCCATCATTATCTCTCCCACACAGTACTGTGTGCTGCTCAGAGTGTCTCACTTCACAAGCCAGTTGAGAACTAAACATACGGAGGATCTAGGACTTAACAGGTACATGAAGAGGACTGCAACTGGTCTCAAGTAATGTGTAAATGTGTAGCTGTATATACAAAAGCAGTGGTGGTAGTAGTAGTAGTACAGTAGTACTACTAGTAGTAGTAGTAGTAGTACTTGTAGTATGCAGGGCCGAGCTCAGGCATTTTGGGGGCAGATGCTCAAGATAAAGATGCACAGGCATTCACTGACTATTATAAAGTAAAGACGCCTTAAATTTACTGATTGATAGATTGACAGGCCTTAACCGATGAGCTGCTTATGTGATCAAAAGTATATCTGTGAAAATGTTGTGGCAACTGAACTAGTGGGGTTCTGCAAGTTAAGCTACAGCACTAAGCCTATGGCAAGCTCTATCAAAATGGTTGGTAATCCTGTCCTATCAAGGTGGGTCGCTCTGCTCAGAGTTTTGGAAAAACTGACTTACAAATACAAACTGTCAATACAAAAAGTGCAGATTAGTATTACTTATCAATTCTTTAGTCACCATTGAGCAGCATTACCAGTACAGCGCAACATTAAGAGTAATAGTGCAACTACTCGAGATCCCCTTCAAAAACTGTTAGATGGTGGCCAGATAAGAGGAGTTACCATGGAACAGTTCTGTAGCGGCTGAATCTATGAGTGTTTTGCCATGTATCCTTTTACAACAATACTGTGTCTTAGTCGAGACAATATGAGATGCTATTCATTCCTTAATTCAAACCGTAATGCCTTCATTTGTGATCTCATCTACAGAAACATGTCCTCTGACTCCCTCCTTAATCCGTGATCCTAATTTGTGAGATTCACACCATGGAGGTATTGTGTAGAATTGGAGAGAGTGAGATATTGCAATGGGCAAAGTCACCTAGACATACATTCAGTGAGCTGCTGTCATCTTTAAAAAAGTACTTCCAACATGTGCTCACTTCTGCCCACATTTTTCCAAACACACAATGGGTGGCACATTTATTTAGATGGGACCTTTGAGTTCCTTTCTGAACATACTGTAGGCCACTGCTGGCCAGTTTCCACCCTTTTCTGTCTTGAGGCGTTTTCTCCAGCTGCTGTCAGGTCAGTCCCTTCTTAATTCTTTTGCTCTGTGTTCCCTCTCTACATGTTCTAGTTGTTTCTCCCTCGCTTATCTTGCGGGTCCCAAGTCTGTGCCTGTTTGGTTATTGCAGTTGTATTCCTTTTAAGATCGTAACTGGCCCACTCTCTACTTTCAAGTTGGACTTCTACCGAAATGGACCGATGCTGACATCATTGAGGGGAACGATGAGAGTGAAGAGTATGAGGATGATGAATTCTATCATGCTGAGCGCATGGTCTTTGATACTGAGTCTGACAGTGATGATGACTTTGAGAGAAGTGGGCAGCTGCACAAATACGGTATGTTTACCTTGGAAATCATCACTATGTTTGAGCCTTGTTGTTGCCACCATGAGATATTCTGGTGACACATCCTTTTGTGCATCTTTAATACTGCATATGATGCATAATTATTAATATACAATTATCTCAAGACTATATCACATTCCAAGTGATGTATATAGTTCCACCTAATTTAGTTAATATTGACCACTTTATGTACAGTAAGCACTGGGTGACTTCATCTCACTTATGTCGAAAGACCCCCATCGACTACACATATCTGACTATTTAAGGCCTAATACTATACTGTATATGGCTTAACACATAATCAAACTTTAGATTATTATATAACATGTCCAGTGTTGGGGAGTAACGCATTACATGTAATTGAGTTACGTAATTTAATTACAAAATAAATGTAACAGTAATATATTACAGTTACTGTAGAAAAAATTGTAATTCAATTACAGGTACTTTTGAAATTTTTCAAAATTACAATTTGAATTACATCTCAATATTGTCAGCAAAACCCTGCAAAGAATATTGTATGTAAAAAGAACTGTTTCCCTCCACAGCCATAGAAGGGACCTTCTGATAGGCTCTATCACATCTACAGAGCCATCAGCGTAGGCCTACATGCCTGCCTGTAAACGTGTTATGATTATCATTATATTATCCTCACAAAAAATGTGATGCTAATTCATGTATTGAATGCCCTTGCTGCCTTGTGCGCTTGTACAGAACTGCTCGGCAGCCTGTAGACCAAGGCCGAAATCTTCGCATGGATTTGGGGACTATATAGGCCTATATCATAAAAAAATCGGAAAAGTAATCAAAAAGTAATTAAAAGTAATTAATTACGTTACTCAGAAAAAGTAATTCAAATAGTTACACTACTATTACATTTTAAACAGGGTAACTTGTAACTGTAACACATTACATTTCTAAAGTAACCTTCCCAACACTGAACATGTCAAATATGTTTTGGTGATACCCACTTCCTAAATACTGACCAATTTATGCATAAGCAATGGATAATTCCATCCGTCTTAAAATTGACATTTTCCCACCACTGGGTACTGGTCATTAAGTGCTACCAGGTGGGAATCAGTTTATCTCTTGTTAACATGTTTTTCCTTAAACTTTGGGACCAGGGCTACAAGAGTTAAGTCTAGTACTTTTTGGTTCAAGGGCCACATTGGGTTTTGAAATTTGGCCAGTGGGGGCTGGTGTTTCATGTAATTTAAATGATTACAATGAGAAAGTAACTTTGTTTTAAAATAATTGCTTAAAAATACTGCTAATTTGATGTTGTTTGATCACTAATTTATGAATGGTCACTTTAAGTGGTGCCCTCTCATAGTTTGTCAATGATCAGTAAGGGGAACTACTGTTATTGTACTGTCATTATTTCCTTCTAAAGGTTTCTTATAAGAAAGAGATAAGAAGTAGTCTGGCTATCACCAGACTAAGCTCAATCTTTTAAGATTGAACATTAGTCTGGGGAGTCTTCGCTGTGTTTCTACAGCACAAGAGGCATCATCAATGGGCATGACTCTGTACGCATTTGGATAGTCCTTCAACCAATCAGACCAACGATCCGAGTGAGCCTGATGGATAAGCTAGTTTGCGACTGGTTCCAGCAAACGTGGAGAGGAAGCAGGAGAGAAAAATGTGCAGGTTTCCAACCTGAGCTGCAGGGTGAAATCCAGTCACCAGCAGATTGGGACGGGGTTACCCTGTCTACATAAGGAGACATGTTGCACTCTCTCTCCCCCTCTTGTGTGCCCTCAGACGCGTTCCCAATAGATGGAGTAGCATAAAGTTCAAGTTAGACCTGCTGCAATGGAGATTATAAAGAGCATCATCTCTATAATGCAACATGATGGTTTGACATTGACATTCTAAACGTTTTCTAAGAAGAGTGAAAAGCAGTTTGCAGTAAAGCTAATCACAACGTCGTCTATGGGAAAAAATGGCGAGTAGCCTGATAACCGAATTAGCCTAAATGTTCTGTGGGCCAGATTTGGCCCGCGGGCCGTAGATTGCCCACCCTGCCATAGACTATTAGGGAGAGATCTTGCAGGTTGTTTTGTTTTCAGCTGCCATATGTTGTACTAAGGCCTTGATGTAGTTTGTGTTGTCACATTTTGAGATTTTCTTCACCTCCTCGTTTGCTGCATCAATCCTCCTTTTTGTAAGGTTTGGATATTCAATTTCACTCTGTTGTCTCTTCACTTGTACATCTAGGAGAGAGTGCTTGAACTTCCTGTAAATACACATGCTCAATCTTGTTTTCAGTCATATGGCAAGGTGATATCCAGGTGGATTTGTGGATGGGTTTGGGTTTAAGATCGTAATGCCCAGGTTGTCTGTTTGAAATTCTAGGCTTTGCATTTCTGTCACCCATGAGTACAACAATGTTTTGATGATCCTCAAGTTTATAGGTAACCAATGAGGGCCCTTTGTGCTTCCTTGGAGAGCATGAATGCCACTCAAGCCTCTCCACGTGGTGCCTTTTTGCCTGGGTGCCAGGCCTGTCACATAACTGATCGCCACAAATGATGTTGGCTGATCCTCCCAGAGGGAAATAGCCATTTCATTCACCAATCCACACGGACGTTTGGAACCTTATAGGCTAATTTGTGAAAATGTGGGCGAAAGTTATGCTCATGTCAGACACCATATCTAAAGATGGTGGGGGCCAACTGGGCTGTTGACTGGCTGAAGCTAACCCACTAAACTCTGACTCATCTGATTTTCACCTTCTCACCCTTCAGTACCCTATTGATGCCTTTACGTCTTGAGTTGACGCTACGCCACAAATGCGTTGACATTGGCTGGGTTGATGTGCATAAAAAAAATGCACAAATATCATAATCTTCGGTGCAATGGTTATCCAGTCAAAATATAAATAATACAAATATTATAATAATATAATAATATAAAATAAACTGTAAACTGTTGGAACATACAAAACAGAAATTCCTATGACAATAATGTTCCTAATATTTCCTTATAATTTCCACAGGCAAGAAATCAGAACATCAATTACCATGCATATCCATGATCTGAGTCATCTAGCACTCGGCATATGTATAAAATGCAGCTTAAGACCTTTAGAGAGAAATCGAACACACGGATTCTCAGACCTGAAAAAGATGTTGTAGATAGTTACAACTCTGCAAAATAGCATGGGACATTTCAATGAACATAAAAACCAATAATGCTTGTACACTGACTGATTACTTATAAATTACAATTAAACCATACGGGTCACTCATAACACTCACCAGTTAACAGACCTCATTATCTGTGCGAGAACAAAACACCTACAAATTCAGGAAAAGATTGCTTACTTGATCTTTGGTTTTTGATGAAGAACAGTTTCAGTCTCTCTTTAAAAGTATTTTCATTGACATAAAATTCGATTTGAACTCTGAAATGAATAACAAAATGATGAATTCATAGATAGGTTAATAAGCAAAACAGCTCTCATTCAATTGAATTTCTTCCATCATATCTTAGAAGTCTCACGAATTTCGGGTCGGTCCATCCATCGGAGGCGCACTGTGCAATATCCACAAGGCTATCTCTATATCTGGGCTACTGCATGGGATGTATTTCATACAAAGTGTGTTGCTCTACAGTAAACCTACCTGTCGTCGCTTGGCAAAGTTTGGTCCCCGAGGAGTAAATCTCTGAATCTGTACCTTGGCGGAAGAGGGGGTACCTCGCTCTCCAAATCCACCATATTCCTTCACTTAAATAGCCTGCGAATTGTGGCACGTTTTGAAGATATTCACAACCAACACTTTACATGAGCGTATCACATGTATCCATTTCTGTGTAGCTGCACCAGGACATCCGCAGAGAGGTTTTTTACACCAACTCAATTAGGGTATGTGAGGGACGAGGCTAGAGGGAAATCTCGTGGGATAGAGTCGACACGAAGCAGAAGTGCCCCTCTATTGCGAGCGGGGTAAAGGCGTGGACGGGGTCTTTTCACAAGGACAAAAAACATTAATAACATTAATTCTAATGTAGACTAGCCTAGACTGTGTTATGAAACACAACTGCGGCAAGACCTAGGATCAGTTTTGGACAAACCTAATGGTTAGTTTTGGCCAATCAGGACTCGATGCCCCTCCCAAAACTAAGTGTCAGAGGAAAGTAAAAGCATACACTTCGACTCGTAACCATTGACGATTTGAAATTGAAATCGTCAGAAGATGCAGAGCCAGCAACAAATTATCAACTATTTAATCATAACTCTCTCTATGACATGTAGATTGACTGAAGGTAGGCTAAAGAAATATTAAGATGCTACTTGTGGATATGGTGATCTTAACCATTACAGTTAACCGTCAAATGAATGTCGTCTCTAACAGGGCGATGTCCAAAGCCCACTGAGCCTGATGTGAGTGGCTTTCTTCCTCCCGACATAACATACTACGACGAAAATGCTAGTGTGAATTATAAGTGCGCTCCAGGGCGCAAAACTTTTACTGGAGGATGGTGGAGCACCATTATTTGCCGACAGGGGAAATGGAGCCATACTCCTCAATGTATTGGTAAGTTAAAGTTAAATATAATATGCTGCAGTCTAGGCTGTTCAATTTGCAACTCTATCTGCTCATCAATAATAACAGTATGGTAAATGGGCGTCGTAGTTGCGTGACAACGTTGCATGCATCCCATAAACTAAAGATGCTTTACCATTTAGCCTACCAAATGTGCTCTGATCTGATTCATCAGATGAGAAGGACTGTTTTACTCCAGAGGTCCATAACGCTCGAATAAATATTGTAAGAACATCTTATAAGCAAGGAGACACAGTAACCTTTGAATGCAGCTGGAGATACCGACTTAAAGCAGACAACTTTGCAACATGTCTTGATGGAGATTGGACAACTTTGCCCATTTGTGAGTAACTCGATGTTTTTTTTTCATGTCCGTCATGTTCTTCCATGTCTGATCCAAAGATGTGTTGAGTAGGCAGGCTAGAACTCAAACCACAGCAGGCTTATTATCACCTAACTTTGACTTTTGTCAGCATCCAGTTCATGGTTTATCGTCATTTTTTTCTTTTGTTGTCATGTTGTTACATAGTGACTTAAATTGTAACACTCAAATATTCACCCCGTGTTGCCCATTAGGCTCATGTAGCCCATACTTACATGAGGTGAGATTACTTCAGTACTACTCGCCTTTAGGCTACTGATGGACAACTCATTCAGGCAATTTGAAAAATCAAACACCAAGAAGTACAGCCCTAAAAATAATTAAATGTCTCATTTGTTCCCTCTCTTAGAACTATAGACATAGCCTAGACTAGAAAGTGAAAATAATGAAATTAGTGAAATTAGTAAACATCTTCACATCAACAATAAGTGTCTGATCATAATAGAGTTGTAGGCAAATGCTTTATTTTTTATCTTTTATGTGAACTATGATATTGTTAACACAATTGCATGAAGCACTTACTTGAAAATGCAATCATTTTGTGCTTGTGCTATATATCAAACATAGGGTAGGGAGATAGACATAGGGTAGGGAGATAGACATACTGTATATAGGCTATAGTCCATCAAGTTACAGTAATGTTTTATTCTCAGTTACTTAGATCCTGTCCTGATATCACCAGGTTTTAGATTCATGGTCTTTATTCTTTGCTCTTTTTGAGAAGATGGCCCATTTACTGATTCTGTTCTGTTGAACGCCAATGTTTCTTTAATCATTTACCTTGATTTTTTGGCAGGTGATAAAATAGTATGTCCTGCACCTCCTAAAATGGACAAAGCTGTAGTAGTAGACTTGGACTATCAACCCAGTTTTGAGGAAGGGACAGTTTTGAATTACAAATGTATGGAGTCACATGAAATGAATGGAGCTACACGAAGCACATGTGTAAATGGAGAATGGACAGAGAGAGGTCATTGTGGTAAGGTTTGTGAGTGAGTGAGTGAGTGAGTGAGTGAGTGTGTGTGTGTGTGTGTGTGTGTGTGTGTGTGTGTGTGTGTGTGTGTGTGTGTGTGTGTGTGTGTGTGTGTGTGTGTGTGTGTGTGTGTGTGTGTGTGTGTGTGTGTGTGTGTGTGTGTGTGTGTGTGATCCTTGTATGTGACCTGTGTGTGTGTGGTACATAGGTACTGTAGGTACATACAGTATATGAACTCTGGCTGGTATCATTGTCATTGTGAAAAAGATGTTTTGTACATTGAAAAGCAAGGGAGCTCCTGGGTATACCATTAGGCTACCTGTACAACTCAACTAGAAGCATGTTGTAAGTCACACATCTTTCCTATCATGTAATAAGTGTTTGTTGGTGAAGTGTAATACTATACTCGCCTTGATGACAATTATGTGATTTTGTTTTAATGTTGGAATCATTTTTTAGACATATTAGCCAACTTGTTACGGTTCAGACAGGATAAGACAAGACAAGATAAATACCACAACACAGATGGCAACATGGTTGATCCCTTGAAGTCTAATGTCAGTAGCCTACAAGAATGTTTACTTGATGGCTGTCTCCTTCTGAGAACCAGATGTAGTCTCATCCCAAGACCCAAGTTCATTAGCCTACATCTCAGCAGGGGAATATTAAAGACTATCTTTGGGGGTTGATATTAAGCTCTTTGCATTTGATAGGTTTCATACACAGTGAAAGCATAATGTTACAATATGTCAAATAGTGTAATAAGTGTTAAACAAGTAACAAAGGCCTATTGAAAGCACAGAAGATGCATGATTTCAGTTTCTGTAATCCTTCATAGTACCAAAGCCAGCTCCAACGAGGATGCCCATTGCCACTGGTGAGGTTTTTTTTTACCATTGTGTGATAGTTTATACTGTAATACTATGAATTACTACCTGTATGAATGAAAACACATTCCTCTCTGCACTCACCAAGGAATGCAAAAGAATATACAATAGTCCTTGCTTCCGTCAGGAAACGGGCATCACGTTCTCAAAGTTCATGAATGAAACACAAAATCTCAGATAGAATCCCGTAGGCCCAAACACAGCTGTGTACAATTCACACCTGCCAACAATGTTTTAAAAGCTCTTCTTCCCTTTTGCAAACTGCAGTGCCACCAGAGGGACAAATTAATATTACAGGTACACAGAATTTCCAGTCAGACAATCACATACAAATTACATTAAAACACATAGAAAATATAGAATTATTTGTGAATGAGTTATAAAACATGTACACAAATATTTTACCAATATCCCAGTTTTACCATAACCCTTATTTTATAACATTAAATATAACAAAACCTCCAGTTGGTTCCATGTTTATGGAGTTGAAATCCATATAAATGTGGCAGTTGGTAAGGCAAGGCAAGTTTATTTATTTAGCAAAACATGGGTAATTCTACAGTAAGTGCTTTAGAAATACTAGTGAATCTAAAAAATATTTTTTTTCCAATTTATTTAAAAAAGTGAAGCTTACATCCATAAAGTCACATATTTCAAGCCTTTTGTGTTTTAATCTTGATGACAGCTCACCTCTCATGTAAAAGCAAAAATCCAGTATACCTCAGAATAATCCATTTATAACACAGAAATATCGGTTTCTTGAGCTTTAAAGGAACACTCCACCATTTTTTTCATATTAAACTATGATATTCCCTTAACTAAGACGAGTTGATACATACCTCTGGCGTTCCAATGCGTGCACCCAATGGCTCTGGCGCGCAGCGCTACTTTGATAACACTAAGCTAGCCCAGTTCATTCATTAGGATCCAAACAGAGTAGCAACCAAACACATCCACGTTTTCCCTATTAAAATACAGTTAAATGAGTAGTTACATGACCAAGTTTGGTGACACAAAATAAAACGTGGTGCTTTTCTAAGCGGGTAAGAAGGATAACTATCATGGCGGAATAGCACCTGGGAGCACTTTAACTCGGCGGGCGCAGTTCCTATAATCTCTCCGTCTAGTTCACAACCACATTCATGAATAAGACTGCTGACTTTACAGCTATCCAGAAAACACTCATTGACACCCTCCACAAAAAATATTCATGGGAAGTTGACTGGAAGGGGAAAGTGTGGCAGGAAAAGGTGCACAAGCAACAGGGAAAAGATGATAGATTGTCAAGCAAAGCTAATTCAAGATCCTGGGGGAATCTCACAAGCAGTAGACTAAGGCTAGAGTCGGTGAATCAAAAGCCACTTTGCAACAATGTGTCTAAATGGGTGACAACTATTGCACATAGGGTCAAGCCACTCTTGAACCAAGAATAGAATAGAATAGAATATATACTTTTTTGATCCCGTGAGGGAAATTCGTTTCTCTGCATTTAACCCAATTTGACCGAATTAGTGAACACACACAGCACACAGTGAACACACAGTGAGGTGAATCACACACTAACCCAGAGCAGTGAGCTGCCTGCCCAACCAGCGGCGCTCGGGGAGCAGTGAGGGGTTATAGGTGCCTTGCTCAAGGGCACTTCAGCCGTGGACTGGTCGGGGATCGAACCGGCAACCCTCCAGTTACAAGCCCCAAGCCCTAACCAGACAACATTCGAAGCGTCTTACCTGGGCTAAGGAGAAAAAAAACCTCTCCTCATGCATACATCTACTGACAAGCTTTGTGGAGATGCTGATTTACTTTTCCAGTAGAATTTGCCACCTGCCCACGGTGCCAAAAGTACTAATAATTCTACTCTGCTGACCATGGTATTACTGTGCTGAATTGGCCCGCCAATTCGCCTGACCTGAACACCATAGAGAATCTTTGGGGTATTATCAAGAGGAAAATAAGACACCAGACCCAACAATACCCAAGAGCTTAAGGCTGCTATCAAGGCAATCACAGCTATAGATAGCTGTATTGCTACAATGTAACATTATCCAACAATCATAAATATTCTCCTGCTACAGTATAGTGTACACTACAAGACTCCTATGCATTTCTTTAAGAACTTCTCTGAACGAAGTATCTTACCCAGTTGGTGTTTAACATGTGCCATCTAACTTCAAATGCAAAATATGTAGGCTACTGTAGCGTCAACACATAAAGTCTAGAAAATATGGCCCACATCCCACACCCAAGATAATCAAAATGAAAGGGTTTAGATAGCCTTCTGACCAGGAGGTGACCCAAAGCAGTGGCTAAACCACTTTAAGTGCATTGAAGGACAGTCGTTTGTTCAAAACCATGACATACTGGCCAAAGATATGGTCCCATCTCACCAGTGATCAAGTCTCTGAAATCAAGCCAAATGTAATACAACATTGTTGTTTGTCCCATAAATTCTCCTGAAACAGGGGACTCTGGAAGTAGGGGTAGAGCAACGGGAAGCGCCATTGGATCTGGTGGTGTTTCAGGTACGGTACTCCAAAGATGAAATGTGAAAACACTCATTTCAGCATTAAAGTGAACCCATTTTGGTTTTGATCATTTAATGATTTAGACTGTACATTTCATACATTTTCTCACCAACTTGTTTATGAATTGGCATTAGATTTCTGCATGCCTTAAGGATCAGTCTGGATGAAAGATCGGCACATTCAGCTTAAAACTGTAGCTTTTGGTGTTTCCAGCTAAAACAACTATTTCCCAACAGATTAACATCCACCTTGACTCATCTTCACTGACCCCAACTAGATCAGCACGTAACTTGGGCGTCATAATTGATGACCGACGTAATTTCTCTGAGCATGTAGCCTCAATTGCAAAATCATGTCGGTTTGTCCTTTACAACATTATGAAGATCAGACCTTATCTGACACAAGATTCCACACAACTTCTTGTACAGGCTATGGTTATCTCCAAACTGGACTATTGTAATTCACTGTTAGCTGGCCTTCCTGCTTATTAAGTAAGATTGTTACAACTGAATGCTGCAGTATGCCTGGTCCTCAATCAGCCAAAGAGGACACAACTCCTCTCCTAGTTACAGTACTCTCCATTGGCTCCTTAGTGAACAGAATTCAATTTAAATCTCTCACGACACTTGCTGGATCTGCTCCATGCTATCTCAATTCTATGATCAAGCTGTACATCCCCAACCGCCCGCTGCAGTCTGAAAAGCATCTGTTGTGCTGACCAGCTATAAATGCTACTGTAGGTCAAATTCAAGATTCTTTTCCTCAGTGGTTGCTTTTTGGTGGAATGAGTTCCCAGTGTTCTGCATTCCTGTGATTTTGCATTCCTGAGTTTTGGGTCTTTTAAGAGGGGTCTAAAGGCATACCTGTTCACTGTTCAGCATGCCCTTAGTTAATTAAGTATTTCTCATAAGATGTGGTTTGTTTTTTTTATAGTATTTGTTTATTTTCATTATATAGGCTATTGATTGAATTTACATCATTGCTCATTACTTTTAACTATTGTATTGTTTTTATTTTTAAGTCACTTTGAACAAAAGCATCTGCAAAATTCCCTAAGCATGACCATAACTTGACATTTGTTTTAGGTCAGGATTGTCCTAATCCTCCACAAATATCAAATGGAGATGTTATCAGCCAGGTGAACAATGCTGCAACATACCAGTGTGCCAATTTTTATAAACTTCATGGTAATAAAAAGATAAGTTGCAGGAATGGACAGTGGGACACCCCCCCGACATGTAAACGTGAGTATACTGGCAGATAACCACTTACGGCACTTATAATAATAGCCTAAAATAAATATATATTTGGTATATGGTTGCGATTAAATTGTGAGTGTGTTGCCAAACGTTTTCAAAAGTTGACATTTTGCCATAATTGCAGCTAATTTTTGCAAAGTGTCGGGGAAAGTACTTTATCTGACGGAACTGGTTGTGCCCAAGTACATCAATGAAGGACGATACGAGAACTTTTACTGCGAACGCTGGCCCAACTACCAGGGGGGGGCTACTGGTACATGTCTGAATGGGAGGATACACTTTAGAGGATGTAAGATACAGGCTTGTGTAAAAATGTGTCACTGAAATTATGCATACATCCTTTATTTGAGCATTGTTGTTAAATAATTTGAATTATGTAAAAACATATTCGAACATTTTATCTTAATATTGTAAATAGTGTCTTTCATCCACTGACCCCTTTTGTATTTTTCTAAACAGGTAGCGAATACGATTGGGTGAGTTTCAGTGCAACTGATGAATATGCATTAACGAAAGACATGACTCAAAGTTTGACATAGGTCTTGGTAAATATTTATTTTCATTTCATTATCCTTGTTTGGCAGGTTATTGAAAGTGCACAATGAATTCTCCGGAAATACTTAAAAGAACCAAGAGCCTATTTCTGATTTCCTAGTTTTGCAGATTTCTGTCTTGTTTTTGGGTTTAATGTCAAACCACTGGACATATTGTGAAATAAAAATGTCATGTCCACTGTTGTTTCATTTGTCCAGATAATTAGTCCAGTTGGAAAACCTCTCCTCATGGGTGGGGTGGAGAGGGTGCTGTATCAGGCACCCATGTGTGTGTATTTACAGGTGTATCTAAAAAAAAATAGAGTCCACTGTACTGCCCAGGGAGATTAAAAACTAAGCCCTTATTTTGACTTAATTAACTGATTAGAGCTCATCTCAGTATTATTTTCTCATTTCTGTATTATAAAATATTTTGAGATTCTGGATTTGAATGAGTCATCATCAAGATTAAAATAACCCAGTTAAAACAACAATAAAAAAAAACCTTTAAATGTTTCATTCTATGTGTATTGCATATTTTTTTTAGATGCACCTGTATCTGTTCACATTGCTCACCATATCTTGGTCCTCCTACATGGTCATTTGATATTTTAGCAATCAGCAGTTATGGAGAGGATGAAGTCTGTTGGATAGGATCATACTGAGGGCGGGGAGGCTCTGCAGTGCCTTGGCTGCTTCCTCTTGGTGTGTACCGCTGTTCTTAGTGTGTATGGGCACATTATGGCATATTGATTTCAAACCACCAGTTTCTTGTCAAAAGGACAGACTTAGTCGAATATCTGTAAAGGAAGGTTTAGATACCGTGTTCATTGATAATTCCCAGTATAAAGGCCAATTATATAATGAATTTACATTACCGGTATGTTTGATTCATTACCAATGACCAACAATTAGGCTGTATAAAACATCACAACCTGCAGTAATAGATATCTTGAATGATTGGTGATCCCATTCAATTCCATGAAAGTGATAGGCCTACAGTATTTAAAACTGCCCTGGGTGTTTCAGTAAGTTGCTTTAGGCTACTGATTTTTACGCAGTGGCATTCAGAAAAAGGTAAATCCGCTAAAAACGTCCTGGTTTAATTTTGTACGGCATGCACTTCCTTGTGCTCCATGGAAATGAATGTGTTAATGTTCATGTCCTGAAATTAATGTTGGAGTGCCTTTAAGGTGCCTGCTGTTGCCTAATATACAGGACCATGTGGGAAATGGCGTTGTGTGCAGTATGTGTAGACTCTGTTGGTTAGAGTGGGTTTAGTGACTGTGGTCAGGGGTGGGCATGGTTTGCACAGCTGTGGCAGAGTCTAGCCCCAGAAGCGTCCCCAGATAAGACTGTTCCCGTGGGTCCATCATCTGATCTGGGCGCACTGGGTGGACGATGTTGGTTGGCTGCGGCGTGAGCGTGTACTTCTCCAGAAACACCAGGTCAGTGGCCGGCTGGTACCCTGTTGTTGCCTGTTGCCCCTGAGACAGGACCCCATGAGGTGCCCCCTGCACTGCCAGACCAGTCTGCCCGGAGATCTCCGACATCTGCACTGGCACCAGAGTGACAGGAACGCACACGTCGCCAGACGAAACACTCTGCAGGACACCCTTGTGCTCGGCCCGGTACGGCTTGGTAGGTTCTGAGTAGGGCAATGGGGGCATGATCTTCTCCCCTGGTAGGTCAGCCTGAGGTTGCTCGGCAGGTCTGGAGCTGTGAACGTGGTCCACATGATACTTCAGCTTGTCCTTCCTCTTGAATGTGGCACTGCAGTGAGGGCAGTTGAAAGGCCTTGCGTCAGAGTGGATCACCATGTGCTTGGTTAGCGTCTTCTTAATGCGGAAGGTCTGCTGACAGATAGGACACCGGTATGGCTTCTCTCCTGTTCCAGACAAAAGCAAGGAGATTAAGTCATAGGGTCCTATCTTATGTCCTGTGCCAGGTGAGATGCAATGTCCGGCATAAACCGCCTGTGTCCCCGCCCTGTGCAAACATGGCCTAAGTAGCAAATCAACTGGAGATGTGATCAGACATACGTGTGATGTTACATTGTTCTTCTGAGGCCACTGAAAAGACTACACCACTAACCAAGAACAACCTGGTCTAAACCTGGTCTATCTATCTATCTATCTATCTAAAGCAAAGGGCAAAGAATTGCACTGTTATTTTAAGAGTGCATTATCAAGAAACCTAGCACATGATCTGCCTAGCGGCAAGACCCTAGCAACACAATGCAAAGATTTTGTGTGCTTGGCTAAAATGCCCTGATGACTAATTCACTTATTCAAATGTTATTGGGGTTAGCGTTACTTATTTTCTTACTGTTTTCAATTGTGACACCTTGTCAGTCAATCACTGCTGTGACAGTAAATAACTAAATTAAGATTTTCTTCTGTTCTTGCCTACAAACTCAATATGGCAAATGCAGAATTATGTTATAGGTTACTTTTCTCACACACACACCTGTTATAGCAGAGCAAGCTCTGGTGTAATCTTGCCATCGCAGGAGCGAGCAGATTATTTTTGCATAGATACATTCACTAATCATTAAAATTGCATTGTGCCATGGTTAAAGAACTCCTAGCTTCTACAGGAAATGGGAGACAATGCTCTCATTGGTTTATTGGCTGTCAGGCCCAAAACACACCCATGATTAATTAACAAATGTAAGCAGAAACCTGCTGTCTGATCATTTATTCTGCTGTCAAACTAGCAAACGTGACCTTGAACATACCTTAAATACAATTAAGCCATATGCTTCCCTGCACTTAAAATGGTCAGAATAGGGACCATAGTGTCTCCCCTTAATACGTTTCAGAGAAGTGGCACAATATTACTTGGGTCTGTGTTTAAGTAAATAAAATGAAGACAATCTTTAGAATTAGTAGTGCCTGCTGTCCTACAGACTGCACACAACTGAAAGCTATGTATGTAGAGATAACAGACAACCCTGATATAAAAAAAAAAATGGTATAAAAAATCAATTCACCTGAGTGTGTTCTGAAATGCATCTCCAAACTGGACTTTCCTTTGAACTCTTTCTTGCACACTTCGCACTGGTGAACTGCCGTTTTGTACCTGATCATTGACAAGATGTTAGGGTCATCCCATTTCAAATTTGTAATGTACTGTTTCACATTAGTGAATGTTGGAGACTTACTTTTGCCACACTTTCTCCCCCAAGTGGACACTCTTGTAATGGACAGTGAGATGGTCGTGACGCCTGAAGCATTTGCCACACTCCTCACACTGGTGGGCTTTCTCACCTGCACAACAACAGAATCACAATTATTCTGACAATAGTCTGTAGTTATGCAAAATGGACAACAATATGGTAAAATTACAAATCTATATACATTTAGAATAGCAATGCCAGGGTTTCGTTAAACATACAGTATATTTAAAGTATGTATTATTATAGGACAATTGCCACAGGATAAAATTGTGGTTGGGTTACACTTTTGAGATTACAGCAAAGGCACTACACTACACTATGAGCTGAATCATGCTTTGGTGACATGCTAAATAGAGGCTAGGTGGGATACAAGAGAGTGGACCATTTGAAATGGCAGATGTGTCCTTTTGATGAGTATCTGGGCGTTTCTTTCAAAGGTGAACATACCGGAGTGTATTTTCTTGTGCTTGGTCAGGTGATCATGCCTGATGAACGTTTTCCCACACTCATCACACTCATAGCGCTTGTCGTCGTGGTGAACGCGGAGATGAAGTCTGTAAACACAGTCATTAAGTTAAGTGATATCGCAACACTGTTATTATGAGTTTGTGCCAATGGCAAATTATATGGCCAATGGACAGGAAGGCATATAAAATGCTGCCTTGGCCTATGCATCTGCATCTTCGAGAGTAACCGACTGTATAAATGTGTTATGATGAAAACCTAATGTAACTGCTGTCCTGACCAGATCCTCACCTCATGTTTCATATGAAAATGCTTAATGCTGAAATGCACTAAAACAGACTCATGGCAAAGTCCTAATTCGTGGTTGACAATTAAGACAGTAATGTACAGCAAAATGGGCCGCCAGTAAAACTGCAGTCAAATACAGTAAAAAGGACAAGAGACAGTTACCTGTATGAGCTGCCATGTCTGAAACTCTGCCCACATATGCTGCAGAGGTGCGGTTTCTCTCCGCTGTGGATTCTCAAATGCTCCCTCAAGGTGGTTCTGTGACAAAAACAGATATAAGCGGTCATATAGGTAACACGTGAAACACTATCTGTCACACTATCTGTCACACTCTGTCAAGCTCATCACGGAAATCGTTCAGTTGTCCTGGTAGACAGTAAATGACAATCACATAGATTTTGACCAGGGCTGTCACCATGATGGCATTCAACTTTGCTGCTCAATCCATTTCTAGTTCAGAAATGTATTACCAGCCAATGTTCAGAATTACTGTTTTATTACATCTACATAATACATAAGTATATTATAAGCATATTTATTCTTATTTCATCCTTTTATCATATCTGCTTTGTTGAACATTTTAATTTGTTGTATTGTTTATGTTCAGCCTTACACTGGTAGAACAAATTGGTAGAGTTGGGAGGATCATTAAGCTTTAACTTTCAGATACATTTTTCCCCGACCACAATGTTTGTAGAGAGTGGTGTTTGTTTAAAAAAAAAAAAAAAAAAAACAGCACTCCTATCGTACCATTCCAAAGTCACGTGGCCTTACCTCTCCCTTACGGATTTCCCACACAAGTAGCAGGTCCATTTTCTCTTTCCACCATGTGTGCATTCAATGTGTCGTTTCCTATTCCCCGTGTCATTGAACTGTCTCCCACAGATGTCACATGGGAATGGACCTTCGGGAACAACAAAGAGCAAGATACTCGCTCAAATTGTGCATGAAAATCTGTCATCCTTAAAAAGGACACGGAGCAAGATACCCTCAAATTCTACATGAAAATCTGTCACCCTTAAAACAACAAAGAGCCATATACTCTCTCAAATTCTACATGAAAATCTGTCATCCTTAAAAAGACAACATCCATGAACCACTGCTCTTTAGATACAAAAAAACATTTACAGTCTATTGCTAATGGTAATTTGGTATTAGCGCTATCCTTAAAATCACCACACAATACATTTGGACAATAACTGGAATGGAAAAAGAGTGAAGCAAAACATTGCAGACATCAGCTTTTCCATACCTAAATGGTATTTTTCCTGGTGCTTCAATCTGGCAAACCTTGACTTGAAGTAGTCATCACAATAAGCACACTTGAAAGGTCTGTCTTGGGAGTGTAGGATCATGTGTTCTTCCAGATGGGGTCTTCGGGTGAAAGACTTATGGCATATCTGTTTTAACAGAAGGTTCACATGGAGTGAAAAAGAATCACACAAACCACATCAATTTATCTGACATTATTGTTATGCAACATATTACCGTAATTTCCCGACTATAAGCCACGGCTTATACATTGATTTAGCAAAATTTCTTCCACTAAGAGGTTAATACAGGGGGGCAGTTAATATAGTGTTAAAATGGTTTTGTTTCTTTTAACTGCCATTTCTTTTAACTGTCCTGCGGCTTATACACAATGTGGCTTATATGCGGGAAATTACTGTAGTTGTTTATCCTAATTGTGTGTGTGTGTGTGTGTGTGTGTGTGTGTGTGTGTGTGTGTGTGTGTTAATCTGAGCAAGGCACAGCACTGACGTCACATTTCCAGCCTTCACTCTTCTTCTTCCTCATGGTCATGAACTCCTGTATGTGATCAGGATGGAACCTATGAATCACACATTCCAGACATTAGCTCAAGACACACACCATACACAGCACCTTGCCATACCACACGCAGCACCGACGGCTCTCTGGATGAAGACAAGCTCATCAGCATGACCAGAACAGTGCAACAGAAATGTAGCATGATAAATCTGCAGCCACTCTGCTTGCTAGAATCCCATACCAAGGCACTCTACATGATGTAAAGGGGCAGAGGGGCAGAGGAGCATCTCATGAAAATTCAAAGTGCAAGGTAAGTGGCTGAGGATGGATGAGTGTTTTGTCCTTTTGTTCAAAATTGCCCATTTCCTGAAGGATACATTAGCTTGTCTGTCAAATTGTTTATATAACATTCTTTGTATTTCCACTGAAATACCATGCACACAAAATGTGTGGATAACAAGGCATGACAGAATTCTGATTTTACAAACATACAAAATAAACATGGCTGAAAATGTCAAATGTGATGTCTTCAATTATGGTAAATACACATTTAGAGAATTCATTTCTGAAAGAATTTTTTTAAATTAATTTCCTTTCATTTGCAATAGAAACTAATTATTGTTGTTATATAATTTATCATCTGCAACTTAAGAGTTTACATGCAATACACTGATGATATTGTTTACCATGACCATGTGATCCATACATTATAAAGTAGAACATGCAATATGAAGTACATTGTGCCTAATAATACCAGCTTCAAACTAGTTCATGTGAGGGTATCAGGGAAATTGATATGGGATAGAAATCCCTGCCTTACTTCATTCTAGGTAAATAAATGCTTTTAAGCTATCATTGAGGACTGTGGGTATACAGTACAAATAAACTCACCTTCGGACATGTTTTGCCATCGTCTTCTTGCTGGCATGCAGTTTGTTGCAGAAGGGACACTTGTGGTCTTTCTTTTGGAAGGGAGCATTGTTAGCATGCTTCTTCTTGTGCACGGTGAGATTGGACTTAGTAGAGTAGCACTGGTGGCAGATATCACACTGAAAGGGCTTCTCTCCCGTGTGAACACGAGTGTGGCTTTCATACTTTCCTGTTAACAAATAAAATAGCAATAACTTTACATTTTACACTTGAATTTGAATTCATACAAATAATTCTAATGAATTAACCAAAAAAAAAATAAAAAAATAGCTATGTTCTCACAAACCTGAGGTCCTATTGATGCTACTCAACTAAGAAATAAGACCTTTACACTTCAACTGCATGTTGTTCTGACTGTGATACTGACAATATAGACTTGTGACCCAAAGACATGTGAGTGTCCTATGTTTAGCCCCGTGGGAACAAGGTCATATAGAATGTTGAATTAATGTTTCAAGGGGAGAGCTCATCCAGCATGGAGTAGGTTGGCAAGCATACCTGCAAAAAGCCCAAAAGCCCATCAGGGCCAGGCCTGACTGAAGTATTTGCTGAAAACGGTGTGGTCACCCACCTATTCGGTCAAATGTTTTGTCACACTTGGGGCACTGGAGGGTTTTCCTGCTGGAGGTTTGTATGACCAGAGGAGCAAGGCCTTCTGGGTAAGTGTGAGTGGACGAGCCAGCTGCCCGACTGTGCGCCACCACCTCATGGCTGGGTGGCATCCCTGAGGCCGCGTCTGCCTCCACCTGGCTTGTAGCCGCGCTGTCGCTCCCCTCCAGCTGCCTGCTCTCAGCAGTCGGCTTCTCCTGATTCCCTACAATCACCATCTCTGCATCCTCCTGGGACTTCTCTTGTGCTTGGGTGGGGTTTTGTCCTTTCACGACTTCTAGTCTCTGGGCTCCCTCTTCCGTGTCGTGCTCATTGTCTTCTTCATTTTCACCCTCTTCATCCTCATCGTCTTGTCCTTCTCCACCACCCACCTCCTCTCCTTTTCCGTTCAGTGTTTGCTCATTGGCCTTTCCCTCGGTTGTCACACTGTCAAACTTGGCTGGGGTCTTCCTTTGCCGGGCAGACCTCCTAGTGGTCACCACAGCTACTGTTTCTATAGCTACCTCACCCTGGACGCCCTGGCTCGTGGCTGTGTGGCTCCTGGCCATGTGCTTCTCCAGAGACTTCCTGTAGCAAAACGTGCGGCTGCAGAGCAGACAGCTGACAGCCGCTGGTCCCTGGGCTTTAGCGCCACCTGCTGGAGGACTCTGTGGTCCTGCAGCCTCAGCCAGGTCATCATGGACTGATCCAACGTCTGTCTGTACAGGAGACTCTGTGATGGTGGTGGTGGTGGTGGAGCCATAATGGTCTGTCAGCAGCTCCACTGCAGTCAGCATGTTCAAGAAACGCGCTGCCTCCACCAGGCAAGGGATCTCAGTGTCTGACACCACAAACTCAGATGTGTACAGGAAACACAGCAAATGCTGGAAGGCAGAGTCATCCATGCGGTCAACGGTGATATGGCTGGTCTCAGGGTTTTGGCAAAGTCGGGTGTGGAAGTAGCTGCTCCCAAAAGCAAGGACAACCTTGTGGGCACTGAACTGCTTCCCACTCACAGAGACTGTCAGATCACAGAGTGAAGTAGGCTTCTGCCTGTCTTCATCTAAAAAATTGAGAAAGCTGCTCTCATTGTGCAAAGAACTCAGGTGTCTCTTATGAGACTGTTTGTCAGAGTTACTGAAGTCTGTTTTGGCACTACATTCTATCGCTTGAGGATCCAGTTTTTCCCTCTCAGAAGATGTTCTGCAGCGACGTTTCATTTTTGACAGCTGGGGAGGGTCTGATTTTCTCTTCATTATCAAAATTGTGGGCTCCTTTACAAGCCTATGGGTAAAAAAATAAAACAGATTTAGGCCGAAGTAAACTAAAATAAGATTGTAGGCCTAAATCTGATCTCATTAGTAGGGCACTAATAAATTGCAATGTAATCTGCTGTTTATATTCTTCAAGATTTCAACATTAATTGAAATAATTATCCACCTCTGTGAGATCCATTCTACAACTTTTATAGCAAGCCGTGTTGATCAGCGCTATAGGCCTCCTAAGCAAATCACGATCTAGGCTTCAGAAATACACATTGGCTATAACAGCGTCCTCTTGACTTCGGCCAAAAGGAACTCATTGGCGTCATCAACGCCATGCATGTTACTAATTTGCATTTTACTACTGGTAAAAAAACGATGCACTAGGCTACACATCCGAATTCAATGTCCTCCTTACGGACCCCCATGTCAAGAACAAGGCCCCCCTAAGAGGAGTGTGTTGACAAACGACCTCACAAACCCCAACACGATCAATGCCGTACACAACGAATTTTGAAATCATACCTTCAACTCATCATTGAATTACTCGTTTGTCGTAATATACATCGGTTCTTCAAGATAAATACTCAAAAACATATTTTTTCCCCTGATTATGTCTCAACGCTCCACCTCCCTTTTTTCGAGGAAGTGAAGCGCGTCAAAATAAGCAGGCTGATCATTGGTTGGTTTTCATTTGGTAAAAAATAGCACACAAGTCCAGCAAGTAAAATTAATTACCGCATATGACAAACTTTTTGTTTTGCAATTTTGTCCACTGCCGAATATAAATGATGGCACTAGTAGCCTAGTCCACTACACTGCGTATGGCTCTGGTATTAACCAAACGGACTGCAGAAATGTGGAAAAATATCTGGCATATCAAAATAAGAGTCATCAACTCCCGAGGCACATTGGGTAATTGAGGAAACTAGACATTTGCAGTCCGGAGTCGTTGCGGTTCTTGCTACTTTTATTTATGGGTGTCGTGTAATTTGCTAGAATTCTTCTGCAATAGCCTCAGGGTTTATTTTGTAACATAGCCCTACATTATTCTCAATTTTATTATGCGGATAATAAACCATTATAACATGCTACACACAAATTGTTACATTGCTTAAATTGTAAATAGTTTAGGCTACTTTTTTTGGTCATAATCCTAATTTCCTAATGTTACATTTCACCACAGTGGAAAATCCATGTAACATGCATGTTTTTCACAGCATGACCTCAGACCAACTGAATGTGTAGGCCTACGTCATGAAAACTGTAGGCTACCTTGTTTCACTCATAGTGAACTATAAATGATTCATTAAAGCTATAGGTGATCAAAATCAAGATGTCTTTCAAAGTTTTATATAGAAATGGAAATAAATGTTATGTAGTTGCACACAAACTTTTGGGATGAATTGCAATCAAACAACTATTTGTTGACTGTTAGTTTGTGAGATTAAGCAGGACTCTTGCTCTGGGCAATGTCAGTTATGTAATAGGTAGAAGGTGTGTGAAGTCTGGCAGGTGAGAATGTTGCCACTCAAATTAGTCCCTGGAACACTATAGGCCTCCCAGCGTATGTAGTCATGAAGTAAGACATGTAAGTGCATTAGCCTAATCCCATAGATCTGGTTTGTAGTGATCCATGGCATTAAGCTCGTCAGTCCGCACACATGGAAAGAGATGCACTCTGCATGAAGCCTTTGGTGATGGCCTTTACACAGCAGTTCTCTTCACAGTGAAGATATCCATATAGCTGGACTAAAACAACTGACACCAAAAGACATGTGGAAAGTTTTCCTGTGGACTGTTGTATTACTCCAAACAGGTACCGTTTACATTTTATTGTTGTTACTGTAAGGAGGTGCTGTTTTCCTGTGTCTGTATGTCTGCGCTCTTTGCACATAGCTATTATTACTTACCCCCTGTGTTTTCCTGTGAACTAACCTAACCTAACCTAACCCAACTAAGATTAGGCAAATGTTTAAGAGGATGTTTAAATAAATGTTTAATGCACAACGATGTACAACTAATAGATAGTATTACTCTTCAAAAGGGAAATTCGGAGGTCTATGCACGTCATTGACTACAGAAAACGTCATTGACTACACCCTTCCAAATAATACAATCATTTTCCATATGTTTTGCAAATAACTTGGGAGAATAAAATCTTAAAGATACCTGTGTTTAGCAGGTTTCATGATCTGTAAGCTACCTGAAGCTTGCATTATTAGGCCTACAGTTTTATTTAAAGCTGGACACAATATCGTCCTGTTGGGGCAAATTGATTTCCTTTTGTCTTTCCACATTTTGAAGGCGCTGTTTGTCAGGAACTCATCAATGGATGTGCTTTGGAGCCATGCCAGAATGGAGGCTTGTGTGAGACTGGGGAAGGAATCTACACCTGCCACTGTTCTCAGGAGAGCCTGAATGGGCAGCTCTATGGGGGGGTGAACTGCACAGTGCCTCTCGTAGGATGCCGAGGTCACCGGTGTCAGAACGGAGGCTCATGTTCTCCTTACCTCAGTAACGGGCGCCACAGGTACACGTGTGCCTGTCCCAAGGGATTCACCGGTCCCAAATGCCGAACTCCCACCACCTTCTCTTTTGAGAATGACGGATACCTCCACATCCAGCCGTCTTTCACCAGCGCTGACGGCTCTCTGAACATCACCCTGAGTTTCCGCACTGACCAGACGGCCGGCACGCTCCTCCAGCGCAAAGTAGAGGACCTGCTGCTCACCGTGGAGCTGGTGGACGGTCAGGTGCGCCACACCATGCGCCAGGCCCAGGGGCCGGCTGAGGTGCTGCAGGAGGTGCTGGTGGAGGGCATGGTGGCCGACGGCAGGTGGCACCAACTGGAGGCCTCGCTCCGGGGCGGGACGCTGGGGCTCACGCTCCAGTGTGCGGACGATGACTGCCCCGGCACCGAGAGCTCAGGCCAAAGCCCGGCGGGGTCCCCCCCGTCTTCCGAGCTGGGGTCTGGTTACCCCGAGCCCGGCGCAGTCCCTCAAAGTCTCTTTGTCGGAGGCGTGCGGGGGGACGGAGCCCCACACTTCATCGGCTGCATTCAGGACTTCCACGTGGAGTCCAGGCTGGTGGTGCCGGGGGTTGGGCTCGCAGCGAAAGCCGAGCAGGTGAATGTCACGGCCGGCTGCAGTGAGCGGGACAGGTGTGAGGATGGCCCCTGTCAGAACAGAGGCAGGTGTATCAGCCAGGGCTGGATGAGGTACTCATGCGAATGCCACCGGCCTTATGAGGGAGACCACTGCCAAGAGGGTAAGGCACTTGGTAGATAAAACCATTGTTTACACCATTGTAAACACCATACTAGCAGACTACTCACCAAAGTGTTGAAGAAGTAAAAACATATGAATTAGTTAGATTTGATAACCCTCCCCACTCAATGTCCAACCAACATAAACATTATCATTTTCCTTAGATCTAGACTATAAATGGTCATGACAGTATGTAGCTCTGGTTTGATTTGTCTGATGCTTTATTTTCTATACTGATGTCCTTTTCATCATTGGTCATGTTGACAGGCTGTACAGCAGAGATCTTTAGACCCACGTTTCCTTAATCCATCTGCCTTGTGTTTGTGTGTGTGTGTGTGTGTGTGTGTGTGTGTGTGTGTGTGTGTGTGTGTGTGTGTGCAGACAGGCATGACATGCAGCATATTATCCTGTGAGACTTGGTGTTATAATGCATCTCTGTATGTTGTAACATTACTGCCATCCACTGGTAAAAGAGCAGTTTACTTTCAAAGTATTAACTTGACAGTTATTTGGGTTATTAAAGGGTCCTTTCAATTTTTTAGATCTGCCATGACAATTGAAGAGAAGTAAAGATATAGTAGCACTTTACTTGAAGGTATCTACATAAGAGGGGCATGACACTGTCATGAACTCATGACACTGTCATTACACATGAACCCTAACCCTAACCCTAACTTGACAAACACCGAATGACACTTAATGCCTGAAGTGTTATATCAAACGTTATGTCAAACGACTTGTTTATAACGTTTATGACACATTCATGACAGTGTCATGTCACTCTTATTTAGATACCTTCAAGTAGAGTGTAAACGATAGTTTACATGCTGTGAAGCACAGGAAAAGCACAACAGACTTTAATCACATGCACAACTTACATTTAGCAAACAAACGGTAAATTGTAACACTTTTAATTAGATGGCCGAATAAGACATACATGGAATATATCATAGACATCAGAGTGGCAGCACTGCGCAGGAAGACAAACTGAATGCACTGAATGACT
Source organism: Sardina pilchardus (assembly GCF_963854185.1). Taxonomy (NCBI): domain Eukaryota; kingdom Metazoa; phylum Chordata; class Actinopteri; order Clupeiformes; family Clupeidae; genus Sardina; species Sardina pilchardus. The sequence goes on from NC_084995.1 coordinate 10,442,011, forward strand.
TATAATAATGGGAGCAAGACAGTTCAGTGAAAATGAGTGGATAGAAAAACAGTTAAATAAATAGCTAAATTGTGAAGTAAGATTCACAGACACAAGGGCTTACTCAGCATCCAGTAAATAAGCCTGATGCCACGCACCACTGAGCTCATAGCCACAGCCCTTTAAGCACATTCCCAATAAAAAATGTTTGTGTGGTCATACTATTTAATGGTATTACATTGGGGGTGGGGGTACAATGTTTTGTTTTCGGTAGCTAAATTCGCATCATTAAAGTCTGCATTAACCAGCTAAATTTGTACAGTCACAGATGGACAAATTTAGCACTTAGACGGCGGGATTAGGGAGCTAAAGAAACCGTCAAGTCCAGGCTCCACCATTCACACGTGTGTACACACATCAACACAAGGCAGATGGATTAAGGAAACGTGGGACTAAAGATATTTGCTGTTCAGCCTGTTTACACGACCAATTCATGAAAATAACATCTATAAAACTATAAACAAACTGTTCCAAGTGTAATGTATTTGCATGCACAACTTTTGTGCATACTGTATATTTACAAGCAACATAATTTCACTGTATTATTCAATGATGTGCTGATTGTGCTGATTGCAGAGTACGTCACAGCCCGGTTTGGGAATGAAGACGCTGAGAGCTACGCTTCCTTCCTCGTGGAGGATGAGCCCAGTGAGACGGTGGCCCTGTCACTGTTTATTCGCACCAGGAGGCCCCAAGGTCTGCTCCTGGTCTTGGCCAACAGCACCAGTCAGTACCTCCGCGTCTGGTTGGACGAGGGACGGGTCAAAGTTCAAATCAACAACTTTGAGACCCTGGCGAGTCACGGCATGGTCAATGATGGCCAGTTCCACCTGGTGAGCGTGAAAATCGAGCAGGCGAGAGTGGCCCTCTTCCTGTCGGCGAGGAGCCAGGGCAACATCCCCATCCGGAACATTCTACTTCAGACGGGAGACAGGTTGTACGTTGGTGGGCTTCCGGACCGGCGTGCTTCGCTGGCCTTCGGGGGATACTTCAAAGGTTGCGTCCAGGACTTGCGCATGTCATCAAAGCACCTGCAGTTTTACCCCATTGGCACCGCGGTCAGCTCGTATGTCCAGGAAAGTCTGGTCAAAGTCACACGTGGCTGTGCCAGTGACAACTCCTGCAGTGTAAGCAATAAATACAGACTGGCAATCCCTGCTTATGTAACCCAATGATCATGCCAACTGTGGCTACAATCTGTAAATACATTACCCTTTGATGGGCTAACTGTTGTGCAAGATAAACCATGTATCACAGATGGAACACATGGTAGAAAAATACAAACAGGAGTGAAAACATTAACCAGTATTTGGCATGATCATTGTCTAATAACTGTCAAGTCTATTTGACCATCACAGAGAGTAGAGATTCTGTCATAACCACATGGGTAAGTCAGATGAAACATGTGAGTGTTCAAACTCTCCCCTCCAGGCTAACCCGTGTTTGAATGGAGGAGTGTGCTACTCCATCTGGGACGACTTTGCGTGCAACTGCCCTCCCAACACGGCAGGCCAGCGGTGTGAGAAGGTGAAGTGGTGTGAACTCTCCCCTTGCCCTTCCTCGGCTACCTGTCTGCCAGATGCGGATGGCTTCCAGTGTGAGTAGGCAGCTATGCATGCTGACAACATACAGTGCAAAGAATGTTTTCAAAAATAATGCTTTACCCCGTAACGGTTTTTAAAACAATGTCGTAAATGTCCACTCTTGTTTGCTGAAGGTGTTTCAAATGTGACTTTCCGGGAGAACAGCACCATACTGACGTACAGGGGCAATGGGAAAATCCAGCGACCCCTGGCGAGTGTCTCTCTGCAGTTTCGGACCAGGGCCAGTGAGGGCATCCTGCTGCACGCCGAGAGGGGCAACGAGTTCATCTCCGTCTCCATCCAGAGCTCCCACCTGCTCCTGGAGCTTCAGGGGGACCAGGGGGCCTCAAGACTGAGCATCGAAAGTGAGAGGCCAGTCAGTGATGGGGAGTGGCACATGGCAGAGCTGGTGATGCAAGAGCCTATGAGCCTGACGTCCAAGTGGGCCTTGGTGCTGGACGGGGACATGGAGGAAGCGGCAGTCTCCAAGGACGCCTGTGGGAATCTGGACTTCCTGAAGGACGGGGTGGATATCCTGGTCGGGGGCCTGGGCGCTGGAGCAGGGGGGAACCTGGTGGGCTGCCTCGGCCCCCTGGAGATTGGTGGCCTGCTGCTGCCAGTCTACACCGACTCCGAGGCCAACCTGCCCCGGCCGCAGGAGGAGCAGTTCTTGCGCACCTCCAGCTCGCCCTGGCTCGGCTGCTGGGGCGCCGACGTCTGCGGGCCCGATCCCTGCCACAACGGGGGCGTCTGCACAGACCTCTTCAACAAGTTCCGCTGCGAGTGCCCACTGGGCTTAGGGGGGCCACACTGCGACGAGACAGTGGACGCATGCGACTCGAAGCCCTGCGTCCACGGCAACTGCACCTCCAAGCCAATGGGCTTTGAGTGCAAGTGCGAGTCCGGCTTTGAGGGAAGGCTCTGTGAGGCCCATGTGGACGCGTGTGCCAGTAACGAGTGTGGGCAGGGCGCCACCTGTCTCAGAGGCATCATGCGGTATGCCTGTCTCTGCCCGCGGAATGCCACTGGTGCCCTCTGCAGGTGAGTGTCCTTATACAGGTCCTAGGTCAGTGCCTCTGTTGACAATATTGCCACGACAACTGAAAATAGCAACAGAATTATAGATATCTGTACATAAAATAATTTCTTGAATATGAAAAAAATGTGTTGTATGTGTCATTTCTAATATATGTGATGTGTATATGCATTTCACTCATCTTTGCATGTTGTGATCATGTTTGCGTTGTTGTGAAATTTCCTTTGTTTAGAGACAAGATTCCAGAGACCCCATGGTACATTGAAAGGGTCCCGTGAGTATATCCATTACACAGCAAATGCACCAACAATGCACAAGATGTACAGTATATTTGCATTAAGTGGCTTAACGTTTAATCAAAAGCTGTTGTTGTCAGGCATTATTCCAGAAAGGACATCATTTCTGATTACACAAAAGGCTAACCCCTATTAGACTTCTCCAATATAAATGTGCAATACCTGTATTTCTCTTCTAGATATCCTAAACTGCCTGTGTCAATTTGTGGAAATGAGAACCTAAATTTCAGCTGTTTCAATGGTGGAAATTGCTCAACAATAGCAGACACTTGCGATTGTATGCCTGGGTTCACAGGACAATGGTAAGTATTCATATTTATATCCTGCCCTCAAAATAAAAGTTTCTTGGTCATTTGCCAGGGTGTTCCCATCCTGCCTTTTGCGCTGTGATTTCATTCACTCTGCTAAGGCAGTCTGGAAACTACCGCCCTAATTTTTGCCTGAGATAGGGGACCAATCACAGAACAGGGGGGAAAGCAAGACAATGAGCTATGCACAGACGCATTTGATAGACATCCGTGGCGCCCAATGAACGAATCTGGGCATTTTTTCAAATATGAAAAAAATTAACGTCTCGTTGCCAGACCACGTCTCATTTGAGAAGTGGTAGGCGCTAGCCAGGTTACATTATTCTGGTGAATTTGATATTCAGATATTTTGTTCTAAAGGTCTGTTGGGTGTACCAGAAGGTCTGTGGTCTGACAGCCTGTGCCTTTTCCATCAGGTGTGAGCAAGATGTGGATGAGTGTGCATCTGACCCCTGTCTGAACGGAGGATACTGTCGCAATCTCATCAACCGCTTCCAATGCGTGTGTGAAATGAGCTACTCTGGCGAACATTGCCAAATTGACGTCAGTGATTTCTACGCTTACGTGTTCCTGCTCCTGTGGCAGAACATCTTTCAGCTTCTCTCATACCTCATCATTCGCTTGGATGATGACGACCCTGAGATTGATTGGGGTGGCAATGACTGGTGATGGAATGAAGGTGGAGTTCAGAAAGACTGTTTCAAAACAAAAGGAAATGGTGCAATACCATACACAGCAGGTAAATATTCAGCTGTATGCAGCAATCACTATCTGATCATATTAAACTCAGCATGCATGGATTTGGTGCATGTTTTTGTATCAGAAAATTGCCCTATAAAGTGATGTGATAAGAAAAACAAACATTCTGTATACAGTGCTCTGGTTCAATGCAGGATCAAAACAAAAAAGTATTTTGACTGTATTCACACTCTGTATTCCATAACAGGTAAATATATAGATGTAAATAGTCTACACATCATGAATATATCCAACCATATAAATGATACATTAAACTAATAACTTAGTGCCTTAATATCAGAAAATATTTTATAATGATGTTTTTTATCCTTCTGTCTGATGAACTGTGTATATCCTGTAGAATAAGAGTGCATGTGAATATGCAAATGTCATGTATCAATACCTGTACCTAACACATTTTGCACAAAATGTGTAAGTGTACGTTTTGTAGTATCCACATAACCTACAAGGTAACCTGGGTGTTGATATATAAACTGTATATGTTAAGCAGTCATCAAAAGCATATGAAATGCATGTTAGAACTTGTCTGTCTTCCTAGTTTTATGTGTTGGGCATCACTGACTACCTCAGGTACATGTGGCTGACAGGAGGTTGTATGTTAGATGTTGTCTGTTCATTTTCTTCCAGTGTAAAAGCAATGACAATGATGAAGTCATTTTGAAGGGGCGTTTGTTTTGAAATTTGAAATAAATGATTGCTTTGTTCTCATTTACTACATATTGTTTGTGCTGTTGAGTGAAAAATGAGCATCATTCTGAAATCTCTGCTCATGACCTGAATTGCCTCTCACTATGTCAATAGAAAAACAACTTTGTGGTCAATGAGGACACTCAATGGTCAGTGAACTTTTACAGTTGGACAAAAATGTGGTTGATGTTAGATTTCATTCAAATTCACCACAATCACATTAGACTCATGTGTCTTTGCTCCCTCTCAACAAAAAAGAAAACAGACAAAAAAAGTATAGTTTCTCAAAAAGATGCCATAATTTGGACAGAATAACTGATTATGTAACAGAGATGTTTATACGTGCAGTGGGTATACCCAGATTAGGCAGTTCACTGCAAAGAAGTTTTCACTGAAAGCACAACCATAAACAAGTGATGGAATATCTGCCTTATTTTTCTTTTTAGCATTTGTGACCAAGAATATGTCAGCTTCTTACTTGGTTATAGTTACAGTACATCAGGGAATGCTCATTTTGACAAAATAACATCTCCACAAACATTCACAGAATTGGGCTCCCTTAAAAAAAAACATGCGTTCAGTCTCTTACTTTCTGTGTTCATGTTTTCAGTCTTTATATCCAATATCAAATGGGTCTTTTGTGTTGTGAGTTTATTCAGTTCCCTTCTTAAGGCATAAATACACAGCACAAAATGTGCTGTCAACTATTTACCCTTGCTGGAGATTGATTTCCTTTTCAGTCACTTTACTTTCCAGATCCCAGGTATCCAGAGGGAATATGATAACAGCATTTACACTGGCACCCTTCCACTGCACCTCATCTTTATTCTCTTGCACAAGTCATGCTTGCGTAGAGTCCTGCCTGATGTTTACCATATCCACGCTGCTTAGACTAAAGTACAGGGTTTATAAAACGCCAGTGTCTTGTACTCAGTCACCTTTTCACGCTCACCCCTGCAGCTAGCACATCAGATCTGCAGCAGAGGCTAGTCAACAGCATGCGAGTCGTGTGTGTTTTGTTAGGGGTGCTGGTTGCAGGGGCACGGGCTGTGGTGCTGCCACAGATCACGGAGCCACCATGTGACTCTTTAGAGGCCGAGGCTGCTGCCGCATTCTTCCAGGATTACATCAATGCTCAGCGCACCACCGGATTCAAGTTTGCCCTGAATCAGATTGATAAGATAAAAATCAGGACCTTGGTGAGTGGGAAACAAAAGGAAGAGTGGAGTTAAAATAAATACGAACATTAAGAAAGAAAACAGAAAAAAGTAACGTAAATCATATGGTTGTCATCATGTGCAAATGTGAATTGTGAGTTAATATAGGCCTAGTGCAAATATGTAAATGCTGAATACAACAGTGAGGCCAATCAAGTCAGCGGTGCAAATGAGAGCTGGCAGTGAAGCTGCAAAGCAAACACTAAATTTAAAAAAAAAGACCAATCGTTTACATTTGACAATTTCTTTGCAGGTTAAACATTACTGTTGAGATTACTTTTAAAAATTTATTTCAATGAGTTTTAATTCCTCTGACATAACTATTTTGTGTTTGATATTTTAGAATGTTTCATTATATTAGCTGTTAACATAGCCTCTCCTGTAGCCAGATATGGAGATCTACAAAATGGAACTCGACCTATTGGAGACCAAGTGCCATGTCCTGGATCCAACACCAGTAGCTGCTTGCCCAGTCAGGACTAAAGCAGAAGTGGTAAGATGAACTCAGTAAGAATTCACTAATGCACTTTAGCTCCAAAAATGTTTACCACCTGCATTTTGTCAGCCAGCCAATATACTACATTGGCTGGATCTTTAATCAAGTGCAGCCAAGTTTAGAGAAAAAAAAAATCAACAGGACTATGTATAGGCATTGGCTCACAGATTGATTGACAAAGTTAGTGAGCAATGCTTCCAGAGGTCTGTATTTCTATGACTGTGTTTCACCTGCTCTGAGGCCTCTAGGTGCACTGCATTGTAGCAAAACTGATTCTTATTACAGATTTGGTAGTATTGATGATCGTTTTTGAAATGGTAAGCACACTAAACTATTCAAGTATGTCAGTAATTCTTTGCCCTGCATGTTTTAGGCTGTGGATGCTGACTGTGATGTTGCCTTCATCAAATCTGGTGGAGTTTTAAAAGTCACTGAACACAGATGCAAAACTGAGCCAGGTACAAACAGAACCTCAAATATCCCTTTATTTGCCACCTTTCAAAGACAGAGTTCAATATCTAATGTCTGCACCCCTCATCTGCTGTTTTGTGCAGAATCAGCAGAGGATATGTGTTTGGGATGTCCTCAGCTTCTGCCCCTAAATGACACCAATGCTCTTCAAATGGCTACAGTCTCTCTTGCGGCATTTAACAACAGAACAGCAAATGTCTCCATCAGCAAGTATGCTGTGTTAGAAGTTGGTCGATTGAGCACTCAGGTAAAAAAAAAAACGGGACTGAAGGTATCTAAAATGTATCCCCACTACTGCTACTGTGACAGTGGAATTAGTCACTGCACCATTTCCATACATCTACAGTAGACTGTTACTGTTTGTGTCTGATATCATCCAGACAACCATTAAACACTATTTGTGGGCAGGTTTTAGCTGGGGGGACTCATGTCTTTGCCGAATATGCTATTGTGGAGACAAACTGCACAACCACAGATGATGGCGACTGTGTGCCACTGAATAAAGCTGTAGCTGTGAGTATCAGTGCACATATTACAAATGCATGACAAGAACATTTTGCCTGATATACATTTGAAATATTGAACTATATAGATTTGCCCAATATAATATTTTTTCCCGTTAGACGTATGGATTCTGCAGAGCAGGAAGTGCCAGTGCAGGCATGGCAGTTGACTGTCGTATCTTTGAGCCACAGGTAACTGAACTATTCATTTCTGGCTAATGTCACTCATTGACCACTAATCATATCACTAAAAACATGCTTTGCATCCAATCGCTGACTAATAAAGGGACACTTTATATGCTCTAAGTGCCAACAAGTGTTAAATCAATATTTCAAATATCATACCACGCATTACATAATAAACTGAAATTGTTGCAGCTTGCGGTGGAGCCTGCTATGAATGGCACGGTGCCAGCCACAAACAGCACGGTCCCTACAACAAACAACACCGTTCCGGCTAGTAGTGGCATTATGCCACTACTAATGGTTGATATGATGCTGTCAGCAGAATCTGCAGAGTCACTGGACCCTGTAAAGGTGGCATCAGTCATCCCTATTGTGAAGAGACAAGCACCTGTGGCTGAAACAGTGGCACCTGGTGGCGAGCCAGCAGCCGTACCATTTGTTCCCATTTGTCCAGGAAAGAAAAAACACTTCTAAGCAATTGGTCAAGCCCACCTTCAATTCATAACTTGGGCCAGGATTAATTCTGCTATACACCGAGAGGTGTTTGTGCTGGATTTCAGCAATGGGCTTGCACTCACTCCTGTTTTTAAGATGTATGCTATGCATCCTATGACCTTTCAAATGGTGCTTATGAAAAAAACAAAAATGTACTAAGGGCTCTTTGAACTGTATGAACTGATGACTGAATTAAATATTACAACACCCACATCAATACATCATTGTATGACTTTACACTTGAAGTGTTTAAAGATGTACAGGTTAAAATCGATACATGAATTATCTATAAAGTCATATCATTATGGAAAGGAAATGCAACTCCCAGAACGCCAACAAGTATTCACACAAGGCAACATGAATCATTTGAGGCTTTTATTGATGAGAATATGGTCTCCATATTGAATGTAGGTTATTTAAGTTTCCAGAGTAGAATTCCTGCCTAGAAGAAACACATGCACCATTAACACCTACGCCATTATCACCTACTTCATATCAAATGCCAACTGAACATATCAATATATCAAACAACTTACCTTGTGAAATATAAGAAACAGCTGGCTTTCAGTAGATCTTCAATACTCATGATGAGGCCTCACTGGTTTCCAATACTGCTGAAAAGTCAGAGGTGATCCATGTGTTGCAAAATGTTCACCACTAGGGCCAAAGATAGAGCTCTGAGGGGATGCTTTTTTTGGGAGGGACCCAATATTCTTAGGGTGAAGATTTAATATCCCAGGTTTAAAGGTTGATGTTGGGTTCCCATTACCAGCAGTGACCTTCACAGGAACAGTTTGATGACCGAGCCCAGAGGAAACCACAGGAACGTTCCTCCCAAGTGCATTCTGCACGGTCTTTGAATCTGAAGAGACATCAGGGATTCTCAGCTTTTCCTCCTGCATATTTTGTCTTGACACAGAAGGGTTAAAAAACAGATGCTGGACCCATGGGTGAGGGACAGAACCTTCTATAGGTTTAGGGTTTAATATCAGGTCCTTGTTAAATCGAGAGCTTGGGACCTCTATATTTAAGGAAGAAGACAGGGACGGGTGGTTAAGAAAAGTTAGAGTTTCAGGGTGTGTATTTGGCTTAGTAGGAGGTGGAGGGTAAGTTCCAAAGTGAGGAATCTGAAACAATGAGTAAGGAACAGAATGTTTTACAGTGCTCTGAGGTTCAAGGTCTTTAGCAGCCTGAACTCTATGCAAACCTAGAGTTTTAGCAGAGGAGCTAGATATGCTTTCAAGTCTGTTGGCTGGAATATCATGACCCAAGGTGGAGGTTGATTCAGGGTTAGGCAAATCGTATGGATTTTGCAACCACTGGTAAGGCAGAGGTTCAACAGGTTGATTGCTTTCGAGTTTAGAAATAGGTAGCTGATGAATCTGATGGGCTTGAGGTGAAATGGGTTTGGCACCAGTTTGCACTAAGGGAATTGATGTTGACTTCTGAGTTGTGTTTAACAGTGTAAATAAACAATTGCCACAGTTTTCGGTTCCGGAACGATGGAAGAGTTGCTGAATATAGGTAGGCTCCTTGTAACTAGTTGCTGATGCTGGCTGAACTACCTGGCTTTGATCAGGAGCAAAGTGGTTGTGGTGGTGGAGATGCTGATGGAAAGACAAGGCCAGTGGACAGCAGTTGGAATGGCCAAGAGAACAGACAGTGGAACAGTGTGTAGATTGATGAAATTGATTATTAGGTGGTGGAGAATCCACTGCAGTTTTTTGGGCAGTGGTCGGTAGGAGAACGAATGCTGGTTCTGTTGTTTTTAATGTGGGAGGGATTGGCATTTTTGGTTTTGGAGGAGGTGTTACTATTGGATAGATCTGATACACACGATGAATAGGAGCTTCTGTGGGAGGATGTGCAGGTGCAGTGGGAGCAAGAGGAGGTTGCACAACAATAACTGGCCATTTTGGATCAAATGGACCCAAAGGTGCCTGTGTAGTCTGGGGAAATGGTCTTTCTGGAAGCTGTGGTACTTCTGAAAGCTCAGGCTTTGGGCTTGGGGAGACACAGTCAGGCTTAGGAGCAGGCTGGTAAAATTCAGGTTTGAAAAAAGGCCTGCTTTCAGGTGGACCAACAGGTACTGGCTTCTTTGGTGCCGGTGTAGATGGGAGAACTGGTCTTTGTGGAAGTTGTACTGGATGCTCAGGTTCAGGGATTGCTGCAAGGCCAGGTGGATAAAATCCAGGTTTCCAAAAATAGTAAGGGAATTTTCCTGGAGATTGCACGTGTTCAGGGTTTTGACCAGGCATGTTTTTGGAAGGATTCTCAACAGATGTTGGCTTCTCCACATAAACAGGGCCCAAAGGTGCTGGAGTAGTCTGGGGAAATGGTCTTTCTGGAAGCTGTGGTACTTCTGAAAGCTCAGGCTTTGGGCTTGGGGAGACACAGTCAGGCTTAGGAGCAGGTTGGTGAGATTCAGGTTTGAAAGGATAGAAAGGGAATTCTGCTTGAGGATGAGCAGGCCCAGGGGTACGAGGGGGAATGTTTTTGGAAGGATCCTCAACAAGCGCTGGATTTGCCGGGATTGCAAGAATACTGTCAGGTGGGTAAGATCCAGGTTCGATAAAATAGAAAGGGAATTGTCCGTGTTCAGGATTTTTATCAGGCCTGCTTTTAGGTGGATCCTCAACAAGTGCTGGCTTCGTAGGGTAAACTGGGTCCGGAGGTGCCAGAGAAGGTTGGAGAACTGGTCTTTGTGGAAGTTCTAGTACCTCTGGTACCTCTGGATAATCAGATTCAGGGATTGCAGCGACACTGTCAGGTGGGTAAAATCCAGGTTTCAAAAAATAGTAAGGGAATTTTCCTGGAGACTGCATGTGTTCAGGGTTTTGACCAGGCACAGTTTTGGAAGGATCCTCAACAGGTGTTGGCTTCTCCACATAAACGGGGCCCAAAGGTGCTGGCGGAGTCTGAGGAACTGGTCTTTTTGGAAGCTGAGGTACTTCTGAAAGCTCAGGCTTTGGGCTTGGGGAGACACAGTCAGGCTTAGGAGCAGGCTGGTAAAATTCAGGTTTGAAAGAATAGAAAGGGAATTGTATGTATTCAGGGTTTTTTTCAGGCCTGCTTTTAGGTGGAGCCTCAACAGGTAGTGGCTTCTTTGGTGCCGGTGTAGGTTGGAGAAGTGGTCTTTGTGGAAGCTGTGGTATTTCTGAAAGCTCAGGCTTTGGGCTTGGGGAGACACAGTCAGGCTCAGGAGCAGGTTGGTGAAATTCAGGTTTGAAAGGATAGAAAGGGAATTCTGCTTGAGGATGAGCAGGCCCAGGGGTACGAGGGGGAATGTTTTTGGAAGGATCCTCAACAAGCGCTGGATTTGCCGGGATTGCAATAATACTGTCAGGTGGGTAAGATCCAGGTTTGATAAAATAGAAAGGGAATTGTCCGTGTTCAGGATTCTTATCAGGCCTGCTTTTAGGTGGATCCTCAACAAGTGCTGGCTTCGTAGGGTAAACTGGGTCCGGAGGTGCCAGAAAAGGTTGGAGAGCTGGTCTTTGTGGAAGTTCTAGTACCTCTGGTACCTCTGGATAATCAGATTCAGGGATTGCAGCGACACGGTCAGGTGGGTAAAATCCAGGTTTAAAAAAAAAGTAAGGGAATTTTCCTGGAGAGTGCATGTGTTCAGGGTTTTGACCATGCATGGTTTTGGAAGGATCCTCAACAGGTGTTGGTTTCTCCACATAAACAGGGCCCAAAGGTGCTGGAGTAGTCTGGGGAACTGGTCTTTCTGGAAGCTGTGGTACTTCTGAAAGCTCAGGCTTTGGGCTTGGGGAGACACAGTCAGGCTTAGGAGCAGGCTGGTAAAATTCAGGTTTGAAAGAGTAGAAAGGGAATTTTGCTGGAGACGGTACAGGCCTAGCGGTACGAGGAGGAATGTATTTGGAAGAATCCTTAACAAATGCTGGTTTCTTAGGGTAAACTGGGTCTGGAAGTGCCGGTGTAGATTGGAGAATTGGTCTTTGTGGAAGCTGTGGTACTTCTGGATGCTCAGGTTCAGGGATTGCAGAAACTGCATCAGGATTGTAGACAGAAGGAAATTGAATGTTTGGGTATTTTGGTTGCTCTGATGGAGGAATAGCCATAGCAGCAGACCGAGATGGACAAGAGATTTTAAAGTCTCCTTTAGCTGCTACCTCAAATGTCAACATACCATCCTGAAAGGAGAATTGAAAATAAATTGCATGGGTTAAAATATTCATGCCCTATGTGAGTCATCATAATGGAAAGTTAGCTTAACTGTACAAATGCCTCTTAATTGACCTTTAACAAACTCAAACAGTCCCTAAAAAGCATAGCCTACCTGTTCTTCAATACATGGCACATATGTGACAGATATAATCACTCCATCAGGATGTTCTACAACACTGAAGCCACACTGAGGGGACACCTTAATCAATGACTGCCATTTACTGTTAACTAGAAAAAAAGGGGGAAAAAATTACAATAGGCCCACGTTGTTCACACACAGAGCTAGCAACCAAAGTAATTTGTAAAGTGTGATTTGTGTGATGTGAAGCACACACAAAGGTGGGACCACCCCTTACCTTTCACTTGAACATCTTTAGCAGAGGCAGACGATTCAATTTTTACAGTCATTCCACTGGCATGGCAAGACACGGAAGGGGGCTTTGGGGCAATGCTTGGGCAGGCCATGCTCACAGGTATGCCAGAGATAACCAGAGGTAAGACATAAATGGATTCCTGTAAAGAGATTTTAAATTCACATACATGAATAACATCTCTAGACATTTAGTCTAGTAAATAGTAGTAAAATGACCACGCCATTTACCTTTTCAGCTACAAAGCAGCCATCATATGGTGTACTGAAAACCAAATCCCTCCAGCTCCTCCTTACTTCATAGCCACAAACTGGAGGCATTTCTGATAATGAGAGAGGGTGCGCATTCCCTGGGAAGAGGCAGCAGATGATAAATGAACTGACAAGACAGCCTATAGACAGGCTACTGAAAAACTAGTGTTGAGCCTACCTCTGTCTATATGAACAGGAACCCCCAAAGCAGCAGCTCCATGAAGTTTGAGTGTCATTGAATCCTCAACGCATTCGACCTTTGGTTTCATACCCAGTAACCGGTCTACGGCATGGGCCCTCTTGTTCTGGCTGTAAACTCCTTCAACAACACCTTCTAGTCCCTTTACTGGAGAAATTGGCTACAATTTACTTAGGCCTACAGTAGTAATTATGATACCGATTGAATCATTTCAAAATAAGTGACCATAAGTAGGCTATGAACTAAACAACAACAAAATCACATGCTGTGTATGAGGTCAGTGACTGACTGAAAAGGTTGGTTTATGGGCTAAGAATGACAGATACTCACACACATGGGAATAAGAGTCGGATTGATAATCAGTGCGGTCTCCAGAAGATCCATTGAACAACTCTGCATCATTGGCAAAAGAATTCTCCTCAGCAGACAGATTTAGTTTCTTAGTTCCCATTGTTAAATGTCCGTAGTATAGTACCTGCTTAACAGATGGCTGTGGTGAACTCTTTGCATGGATTGAATAGTCTTGTCTGTTGAATATTGCCTTCTTTGGAGATTTTAAAACGTCATCCTCTTTCAGACCTCCACAACTTGCGATGAGAAGCCATACCATCCACACCTGTAAGCTTTGTCGACCTACCGACGCCATTCCAAAAATGTTTGCGTAGGCCAACACACTCTGTCTGCGCCAATTCAGTGAGTAAGTCCCCACGTTGGCGTAGGCTATAGCCTAAATATTATAGGCTAACTTATAGATGTGCTGGGTTCTTAGGTTAATTGGATAATAAACACTAATTGCATTAGCACAACAATGTAGCCGAGGTCTTTACAGACGAGAAGTTGATTACAAGAGAATTTTATCACCTGTAGCCCAGAGCGGTAGACCGGCCATGTCCATAATCTCGTCCCAGTAGCAGGCCTGGGCTTGCTTGTGCGTGCGATGTAGGTCTAGGCCTATAGGTGGCATATGCTGCTAGACTCTGAGGTTGACGTTAATTTTAATACCAGATAGTCAATCAGATTCATGCAAATGACGATTTCGGAGTCTGACTTGAAATTCGGAGCTGGAGCCAAAATTTCCCTTTTGGTCTGTTGGTAAGGGTAGATGGTGGGCCTATAAGATGCTTGAAAAATAATTTGAATATAATATCTAAAAGAATAGACGATCATAACGAACATAAACATGGCGAAAACATTGAAGCTTTTAAGGTGATAGGTAGGATACGCTGCCTGACAATCCTGGAGCTCCTGCTGTGAAATCTTACATTATTGGAGAGCAAGGCTACTACATAACAATTTAGGTGACTGCAATCAGCCTTTGGCAGAGGTGTAGGCTACATTTAGGCCTAATTTCTTTTATTGGTCTATGCCATTTAAATCAAATGTAAATATTCAGGATGGGCTGTTGCTGGCCTCCAGAAGCTTGGGCTTGCATTGTTTCCTCGTTCATCCTCAGTCCCTCCTCTTGCAGCAAGGTCCTTCAAGAGGCTAACATATGTGATGCACAATAACATCTTATGATCCACGTCTACATGTAATTCCTTTTGTCCCCCCACTCCACTATATTGACAGGTTGAGTATTGGGGCTGTGAAATGTGAACATTTTACCATTAAAATGCATAGGCCTACCCATCTGAGACTCTAGGGGGTCCCACGGCAATTGTTGCAGATTAATAGCATGCCATAGTTATCTAAATCGCTGGTAACCTTTTTTATATATATATTTATTTTTTTTAAGTACATTTCCAATAAAAAGTTCACTTTTCAGATATAGGCCTAGATATGAGGCAAATCCTGATAATATAGACCTCTACACACCAGCTTGCAGTTGCAATTGGTCTCGTCATGTGTCCCAAGAATTTTGCTTTAGGCAGACCAATGTCAATTAAAGACTTGATTCATATCTACTGACACACATCACAATTATATCAATGGATCAGTACAAGCAGTCAAGAACACATTTGTAAATATGCACCAACTGTTGCACTTTTCATTAATTTCCTCAGTTCAGTTCAGACATTTATTGTACCACAAGGGGAAATTTGGTTTGCATCAGTGGTTAAACACGGTTAAATACCGTTTAACTATGTAGACCTAAACCAAGGACTTAACAATGACAAATAAGATTCAATCATGACCACACATTGAGTTGGAATACATTTATTTGATCCGTCTGTAAACAAGGTGATTATTTAATCATGGCATTTTCTCCATGAAAACAGAGTAGTATTATCAACTGCTCCACTATATTCAGGTGTATGAAAAAAGGGAACAAAAAACATGAATTGGTGACAACTGACGAGTTTAATTTTAATCTGTACATATTCCACAATCCCTGGAAGAGTGTGAGTTTAACGCCAATATCCCAAAGTAAGTGCCATTGAAGAAGGGACTCCTTGCAAGGCAGCAGTTAAAATCCATCTCACAGTAGCAACAGATCTACATTATGGCACAGGATACAGCTTCTTGTCCTTTGATTTTCCACAAGACTGACTGCAGAGGTCTTATTTCCAACCAACACATCCCAGAAAATTTAGTGTACACAGTTTCAGTTTCATATTCATATTTTTTGTCTTTTTAATGTTTTGTACCGTGCTATGACAGTTCCATACATTGCATTTGATGAAGAGCACAAGGCAATTAATCCAAATGGTTTCCTGCACACCATGAATGAACAGTCAAATGCATTCTTTAAAGTAATTCATGACAAAGTTGAAACTGACTGCCAATCCATCCACTTATGACATTCATGAGTGAAGATCAAGTATTAAGTGTTATATTCGTTGTAGCACTGATTTGTTTTTAGACATGTCAAGTTAAACCATTTTTACAGTCATGTGAACTAGTAGAGTTGTAAAGTTTAGTGTTACAACATGAGTGATTACGTGGTTAAGTCTTTTTTTTTTCTTTTCTTTTTTTAACATGTTCGGTCAGCAAACAGATGAAGCAAGCAGTCACCCTTCACAACAGTTTAAAGCAATCCTGTTAGTAAACCCCTTGATGCAACAAAAATTGGTCCTATAGAGAAAACGGGACACAAAAACAGTTACACTGGGATGGCAGCACATAGTTAAAAAAAAAGAAAAAGAAAAAAAAGAAAAAAAAAGGAAGAGGTGGCAAAACAGATTTAAATGCCTGAGCCATCGTAGCGGTGGAATGTCCTTGTACAGTCCGGGATCCAAGGCTCTTTGGAGGGACATAAACTCCTCTTAAATGCTGATCTGCCATCATACCCAGACACATTCCAACATTATACCAACTACTTAAAAAGACCACATCCGATCACAACAGCAAAAGTATGTGATGCAAGGCATCACCAATCAAAAAGGGGAGGTTGGGAAGGTCCAGAGGGTCGATGGACTTTAGAAGGCTCCACACCTGGGGCAGACTATAACTGCAGGGCAAACAAACTGTTCCATGGTACTGTATAATGAAATGGGTCAGATGGAAGAGAAAGACAATGATATTTCACCTAAAGATATGCATGCAGTATACCCTCCCGTGGCATGCTGTACAACAGGAAGACCATCAGAGCTCAGGAATGGCTCTTAGCATTCGAGAGGCAACATTATCTACACAAAGCTGTGCAGCACCATTACACTAACTAGTTTATTGACCTAAGCTTCACATCAAATTGCAGAATGATGCTGGGTTAAAAGTCCAAATTGGAGGCGTTTTCATCAATATTTTGGGGGGAAAAAAGCCTACATAACCGTCTCCCCACCCCAACCAACCCACCCCCCACCCCAAAACCAACAAACATGCTCATTTTTGGTGTGGCACAAAAAAAAGAGATGTCAGAATGACGGCTGACATCTCAGGATAAACAGCAACAGGCTGGAGAAGGGGAGGGACAAAGATGGACAAAAAGAAAAACCTTAAAAATAAAAAAATCAGGGGAAAATGACAAAACAGACAATGATGCATCTGCTAATCAAGCCTGGTAGTGCTGTCAACATGTTGGGGATAAAGGTGTGCTTAAAGAGTGCGCTGCTGTGTGGATGGGGAGGGGCCACTTTAGTATCCAGATTTCCTCAGGTAGTCAGCCATGGTAAAGGCTTTCTTGTTGAGCTGCCCTCCGTGGATACCTTCCTTTCCCATGACTAAAACCAATGCTAGAGTACACAAGGAAACAAAAAGACAAATGAACAAAACCTGAAAAAAGTCTTCCCCCCCAAGCTGACAAAGAGGGACACAAAAAAGATCTTACCACCATCTTTCCCCATATGCTATTATTTTTTGACCCCCCCCAAGACATTAACTGTTTGCAGGGAGAAACCTTAACAGCAAAGCTTTTTTTCCCTTTTCTGTCCCTCAATTAAAACTACGCAAGATTTATTTCATTAAAACCCTGAATCCCTCAAGTATTTCGCCATTGAGTATGCCTTCTTATTCAATCCGCCTCCATGGACCCCTTCTTTGCCCATAACAAGAACCAAGACTGGAAGAGAAAGAGATAGAGAAAAGGGAAAGTTGAGAAAATGCAGAGGTTAAGGGAGGAATCAAATAGGACAGTAGGAATTACAGGGTTAAAGAGACAGAATTTTAAACACATGCGGTTTGTGTGCAAAACATGCAAATTCAGAAAGAAATATTTTTGCATTCAAAGAAAAAGGCACAGGTCAAGTGGTGTAGTTGCTATAGTGAGTGAAGAGGGAGGAAGTGGCAAGGGGAATACCCAGGCAAGGAATTCAGACTGGCTGCTTTCCAAGACATACCTAACCTACCCTATTCTTCCCTTAAATGCATGAAAAAACAAAGACGGCGCATTAATGTGTTAAGAACAGATACACTTTAGTACTCAGTATGTGATGCATCTCCATCTGAAGTGCGTCATCATCCCACCTTTTTAATAATTTTCGAACATGCTGTACGGTAAGCTCATCTCCAGAATTTTAACAGTCAACTATCCAAAACAGATTGATTACTCAAATTTGGAAGATTTTTGGGGGTGTGATTCTATCTTGAGCACTTCAGAAAATTAAAATTCAACAGTTAAATATGATCAACTCCAATGGAGGTTATTTCAGAGGACTATTAATGTTTCGCATACATGTTAAACTAACAGGCAGGCTACTGCAGGCACATAACTGATACCCAGGGGGCAAAGGGGTTTTTACAGACATGGGCTGCTGTAAAAGGTTGTCATGCAAAAATAAAATCTAGGATGTCCCAGGATCACAACCTGGGTGGCCAACCCGGTCAATAAGCTGCTGTTTGTGTGTTATCGCCCTTTTTATGCCCCATTATAAATCTATGGACGAATTTATTATGGGGTGAATAGGGTAAATATTTTAACAAATAGATATCCCCATAGAAATTCCTCAAATTATTTACATTAAAGGGATAGTTCGGGTTTTAAGACACAAAGTTATATGGGTTCCCTGTCAGCAACGTTGTGCATCAGCACTGACTTACCCCCCGACAGCGTCCTGTGAGCCGAGATCCAGCCGGTTTTTGATCGTTTTTGATGCCGGACTATTTTCTTCAGCAGGTTTCTGGGGTTATAAGTAAAGTGTTTTTCTTCTCAAAACCATATGCGTTCAACAGAGTGATATATTTGCACCACAAAAACGTTGTCCAGCTGAACTTGCCGGACTACTTTCTTCACCATCAAAAACCAGCTGGATCTCGGCTCACAGGACGCTGTTGCGGGGTAAGTCAGTGCTGATGCACAACGTTGCTGACGGGGAACCCATATAACTTTGTGTCTTAAAACCCGAACTATCCCTTTAAGGCAATACTTTTTTGTATCAAGTTTTTTTTTTTTTTTTTAAATATCATGTACAAATATGTTAATGAGGCATCATACACTTAAATGTATGCAATAGCCTAATTATCAAATGTTTGGCCTGCACCGTATGGGTAAATACAGTAAGAAACAGCCTAGGCTGAGCCTAAACTATATATTTTCTAGGATCGTACACCCTGTAGATATGATTTAATAAGTGCTGAGTCTCATTGTCTTCCACAACATTTGACAATGAATCTCTCTATAGTATTTGCATTGTATTATAATGCATTGATTCTCAATGTACACCCATGTAGCTTTAGGTTAGTGTAACCCACAATTGTCCCATGTTAACATTCATTTTTATATTCAGCATAGCCGGACCTTTCACCAAAAGTTTGTTTGGTTGATAGAGGTGCACTTTAAGCCCCCCAAGCCCAAGGCTATACATGTATGCAAATTCGTGCATATTTCATTTGATAATGGTTCATCTACATAAATGTATAAAGATTTCAGAAAACTTCTGTGGGAATATCTATTTGCTAAAATTTTTACCCTATTCACCCTATAATATATTCGTCCATAGACTTATAATGGGGCATAAAGAGGGTGATAACACACACACGGCAGCTTATTGACCGGGTTGTCCACCCAGGTTGTGATCCTGGGACACCCTAGATTTTATTTTTGTATGAAAATCTTTTACAGCAGCCCATGTCTGATTTCCCTAAAAAAGGGGGTTTTGCCCCCTGGGTATGAAGCGTTCCGTTCAATGAATGCTGCAACAATTAGCTTCCACTATATTCTATGGAACGGGCGACACCAGATGAGCCAGCAACATGTACATTCTAACAAATTAAGACTAGTCTTCTAAACATATTTTGCACTCAGTGAACAAACGCTTCAGTTACTTGCCTTGTGTAGCCCATCTGTAAGACTTCTGAGCACTTAATATGCCATACATTTGGTTACATGAAAGGAGAATAACGATGAGTCACATAACTCCTCTATTTATTCTTGCCACGATATTTCCAAATCAAACTTGCTCAACTAACTTAACTTGCTCAACAACAATAGTCTGGATAATTGTATCATGGGATTCAGCATGCACCCAAGTGAAGTGTTCCTTCATGAGACAGAGCTGAGAGAATATAGAAAGACTGGAGGCTATGGATGGATGAGGCCCATAAAGACAGACTATGCAATACAAGACAACCCCTAAAATGTGTAGTGGTACAAGAATTCTTACTTTGAGCTAAACCTACAAACTAACCAACCATAAATATTTAATACCAGTCATTACAACACATTGCATACCCCAGATCAATTCTTTAAAACAAGTCCAACATGGCTGAGAAGTCTGTGAAAAGTACCTCAACTCAAAACAACTTAGCATAATGGTATATCCTGGAGGTCTATGAAAAGGTCACACGATCAAACCATATTCTACTGCATCAGGAGATACTAGGGGTGTAAAGGTACATGTATTCGTACCAAACCGGTTAGGTACAGGAAGTTAGATGATAATACGGATGGCCACCGAATGTACCAAATACAGACTTTCACAGTAATCAACAGATGGCTTTTTTGCTAGTGGACCATGTTTCAAATTCAGAGTTCTCACACAAACATATTAAGTAGCGGACCATATGTCAGGTTAGTCAATTAAGATCAAAAACATTTGACATCTGTTCAAAATACTATTCCCGTTGCACCAGCAATATTGTCACAGACATTTAAGTTAGCAGTGCCTACAGGCTTACTTTACCTAAAATTAACCAAACCGTGACTTCAAGACTGAGGTAGGCACCGAACCGTGATTTTTGGGTACCATTACACCCCTAGGAGACACATTGTAAATCTGGACTATAACTAATCCCTATTGCTTGAATACTAAGATCTTACCTTTGCCAGCTTTGCCTACAGAGACGTTGTATGTTGGCTCGCCACCTTGGCTCTTTGTCCTGATGTCCATCGTCCAGTCCCCATCTATTAGAAGGCTATCTCTGATAACAGAGCACTTCTTTTTACCCAAGGTCATGCCACCGGTGAAGAATCCCTCTCTGTCTTTTCCAATAATGACATCTATTTCTTCTGGCTAAACGGATAAACAAAAATGCAGGACATGTTAAAACACAGAGACACACAAATACGTGTACTGAAACAGGATGGTATAATTTCAATTCCAAATCAAGCTCATGAACTGCTCTGAATGCGCTAGTACTTCAAGAAAATCTTTCTTCAGGGTCCATGCGTGGTCACGTTAATAAAAGGTGCTGTCAGATTTGACAAAGAACCTTGCATACTTCCCCTATGGTTACATCAAGGCAAATTTAAATTATTTCGTCACTCACTAAGTTTAAGTGAAAGGACAGCATATGATAGAACCACTCACTGGCTTTGATTGTGTTAAGCTTCCACAGGCAACTCTGATTAAAATTAAAGATAACGTAAGCGAACACCCCGCCATAGTAGATACTCTTTAATGTTATCATATTTTTCACTGGCTCAAATGCTAAGACCACGTCAATAAACGCAACATAACCTCGTGGTTAAACAACATAGTTCATGCAAAACCGTAAGAAGAAAAATATAAAATTAGCAATTCTGCTAACCAGCTACAACAAAATGGAGGAACCGATGCATTTATTTTGGCTGGCAGTATCAAATCCCCTTCAATTCGTTATCCAACAGCAAAAAAACTGCCATTATTCGACTCCAGGACATTACGTATAAGCCCTACTAGGTGGGTGACATTTTCTGGGTAGCCACGACAACAGATAGGGCTAATAAAGATAAAGTTAATATTAAAAGATGATGAGCTGAATAGCAGTGATGTGACGCCATCTTTGAAAACTGTAAGCGGGCTACCTTTTCAGAACATAATGCACTGTGTCGCAAATACACAGTTCATTTGACTGAAATATTAAAATATCAGACCCCGCCAAGTTTTCAAGTTAGTTAGCAGCTAGCTATTCTAAAAATGAATGGATTTTCTGGCTCATACTAAGCCGCCAGTCGTCATCATCATAGCTAGCAAGCATTAGCAAACTGACAGCAACTCACATCAACATGCAAGTAAACTTGAAAGGATATATTCAATATGGTTTGGTATGTGGAGTTCACGGGTACATTTAATGTTATATTTTTCATGTTTGCAAGTAACGCAAGGCTTTAACTGAATGCTATGGAGTTCAATGCGCAAGTCGCTAACTATAAGGAAGATGTTTAAGTATGTGTCAGCCATCCATAGGAGCTAGCTGACCAGGTTTACGCTAGCCAGCCTCTAAAGTAAGCTAACTAGCATTTTCACTTGGCAAGTCAGAAGCGGACACTTCGATAAGTAATTGTTGAGGTCAAAAATATTTCTCATCGCAGATATTGTGTCAACTTTTGAATTCTGTATTTTTCAGCTCATCAACAATAATTCACACAAGCTAACGTTACCCTGTCTGTCTTACTGTTAAGCGGGCCTACGTTATCAGACATGCTCATATCACTGTCTGGCTAGGACAGAGCGGCCTGAATGGGCTAAAAGCAGAATTGTTTTAATTAGCGGTTAGACAACACGCTTATTCTGAGAGAAGACTCATTGTGCCATAATACCGACGAGGAATAACAACTATATAAACCAGTCGTCAGAACAATAACGTCAGAGTTGACTGTGCAAAACGTAAACGATTAATTCAAGGAGAATGTTTGATAAACAGCTAGCTGCCGGTTAGCTTTGAAAGCTAAGCTGCCGGCTGAAAACCGGCGCGGGCCACAGATACCACTTGCACGCGAGCTGGATTGCTGGATACGCGGTTGGATGGTTGCTGAATAACTATTTAGCTTATATGCCCACATACTTAATTTCCATAGGCTCACCGTCATGTTAGCAAATGTACCACCGGAATGTGATGCCCAAACGTATTTTGCGTCCGTGTACCCAACAATGGCGGAATCCTGGCAGCTGCCATCAGCCATCAAGTTGTCCACGTAGCTTTGCCAAGACATAATAACGAGGTTTACGAGGCTAAAGAACGGTTTACAGATGCCAAAATAAAATATTGAAATATTTAACTTGAAATGCTCGTGCAGTGGTCCGAAAGTAATGTAAACGTTTCCTATTCTTTCTCGGATCCTGTGTGGTCACGTCCTGCCTTGGGCAATGAAGAAAGCCGATGTAATCAGACAGCGCCAAGAGAGGGTGTAGCCCTACTTAGATCCCTCCGCCTGGCAGTTATGCGGTCAACTTCCGCTTTATGACAATTTCCTGTAGCAGCGAATGCATGATGAAAATATTGTTGACATTTCAAACTCTAAACATGCCATAATAGACATTATGGCTTTTAACAACATGGTTAATTAAGTGCATGTATGGCTACACCAGGTTTATTGATACATTGATCATGATACGATTACTATAGAAGATGGTGAATGCGCGGTTTTGTATTATTATTAGAGTGCATGAAAAATGCACTCTATTGTTATTCCACTTATCCTTAAGGCTTTAAGCATACAATCTCTCTGAAGACTACACATATCCTGTTAAACTGTTTCCTCTGTCCACACCTGTTTCAAAATAAAAGTCCTCACTGCAATAATACACTATTAAATCATTTAACCATTGAAACTACTCAACTATTTAACTGTTCAACCATTCCAACTGTCAGTTATCATCAACTATGCCTCCAGTCAACTACATGAAACCTCCATGTACCTAGCAACCAACATAGCAACCATCAAAATTAAGCGTTTATGACCGTTTCCATAGCAACCAATATGATTTTACTACAGTAACTTCTTTATTCCTGATAGTGGCCACCATAGAACCCTATCAACAAATGTTTCAAAATAAAAGTCCTCACTAGCAAGTTAGCTAGTTAGCATGGTTAGCATTGTTAGCATAGTTAGCATTTTTAGCATAACTGCTAGAAATGGTTAGCTAAGTTAGCTAATCAACCTGGTAATCATTGTTAGCATAGTTAGCGATGTTAGCATAGTTAGCATTTTTAGCATAACTGTTAGAAATGATTAGCTAAATTAGCTAATCAGCCTGGTTAGCATTGTTAGCATAGTTAGCATTTTTAACATAACTGCTAGAAATCATTAGTTCAGTTAGAACTGTAATGTTTAAGCTTTAAACTGTCTACCTTCACACTATCAGCTTTCTTTAAACTATGCAACCACCATGTTTACCCTAGCTACACCTTAGTAACTATATCTACATTATCTACTGTATCTATACATTTTTGCATTTTCATGCACTCGTAATTTCCCTGGAATTACATTCTCTAGTAGGCGATTATTCTTCTTCTTACGTTTTTGTGCGTTCAATTCAGCTTCAACCGTTTAACGTAGAAACTTCATTCAAACTGTGCTGCGTAGGTCTTACTTAGGTGACTTCAGCTATGTATTTTTCAACTTTGAAAACTTTATCGTTGAATTTATATTAATTTTTTAAACATTTTTTTCTCCCATAGACTTAACATTGGATTATGACATCATAATAGGGCAATTAGAATCTTATGCCAGGTGGCCAGCCCCACCTGCAGCAGCTCTCTCTCTCTCAGGCTTTAAGCATACAATCTCTCTGAAGACTACACATATCCTGTTAAACTGTTTCCTCTGTCCACAACTGTTTCAAAATAAAAGTCCTCACTGCAATAATACACTATTAAATCATTTAACCATTGAAACTACTCAACTATTTAACTGTTCAACCATTCCAACTGTCAGTTATCATCAACTATGCCTCCAGTCAACTACATGAAACCTCCATGTACCTAGCAACCAACATAGCAACCATTAAAATTAAGCATTTATGACCGTTTCCATAGCAACCAACATGATTTTACTACAGTAACTTCTTTATTCCTGATAGTGGCCACCATAGATACCCTATCAACAAATGTTTCAAAATAAAAGTCCTCACTAGCAAGTTAGCTAGTTAGCATGGTTAGCATTGTTAGCATAGTTAGCATTTTTTGCATAACTGCTAGAAATGGTTAGCTAAGTTAGCTAATCAGCCTGGTTAGCATTGTTAGCATAGTTAGCATTGTTAGCATTTTTAACATAACTGCTAGAAATCATTAGTTCAGTTAGAACTGTAATGTTTAAGCTTTAAACTGTCTACCTTCACACTATCAGCTTTCTTTAAACTATGCAACCACCATGTTTACCCTAGCTACACCTTAGTAACTATATCTACATTATCTACTGTATCTATACATTTTTGCATTTTCATGCACTCGTAATTTCCCTGGAATTACATTCTCTAGTTATTATTATTATTAATAATATTATTATTTGTTATAGCATGCCCTGGATGTATGCTATGTAAACAGTCTACCTGTTCATTATCATCATCATTAGATGTCATGGTTATGGTTATGGTTATGGTTATGGTTATGGTTATTTAGCAGACGCCTTTGTCCAAAGCGACATACAAATAAATAGCAATACAAATTAAATTAACAGTGAACAATTACAAAATAGGGAGAATAGCAATATTATCAATAAAACAATCATTTAAGCACTAACCTAATGAGAAATAAAACAATGAAGAATAGCAATCAAATAAGTTACTCAGTTAATTATATAAAACAACAACTATAGCATGGTATGGCTAAATTTAAGGACAATAGCAGAATAAATGTCAAATTCTAACAATGGACAAATTATAACAAAACAATACTATTATACTATTATACAAACCGTCACATAACAAACGCTCAAAAGACTAAGTGCATATTAAACAAATATGCCTTAAGACCCCTCTTAAAAGATCCAAAACTGTTGCTGGAACGGAGAGCACTGGGCAACTCATTCCACCAACACGGAACCACTGAAGAATAGGATCTACAATTTGACCTATAGCATGTATGGTTAGTCGACATAACAGACGCTCCTCAGAAGATCGCAATGGGCGGTTGGGAATGTACATCTTGATCAAAGAATTGAAGTAGCTAGGAGCAGATCCAGTCAGTGTCCTATAGGCCAGAGTGAGAGATTTAAATTTAATTCTGGCTACTATAGGGAGGGTTAGGGTTAGGGTTAGGCTTCATGATAGGTATGATATAGGTTTTGGCCTATCATAAATCTGCCAACAGGAATGTTAAACATATTTCAACTATTTGGGGTATGTTAGTGTAGGCCTAATGCCTAAACAGGCCTAAAAGGGACACTACAAATCTAGAAGAAATGATTTTGCCTACACTGTGGTGAGAAATAAACAAACATCCAGAATTAGTATCTTAGAAACAGGGCTGTACACTGCGAGCAGGTCGTCGCAAAAGCGAGTAAAAATATATTAGTGCGAGTATAAAAATGAAAATGCTCGCACACGTGCAAGTATTTCAACCCTTTCATATTTTGCTCCTAAAATGAATCCACACCAAGTGGATCAAAGTATAGTAACATTTTCGCGCATACAAATTTCAGAGTTGACAACTCTTACACACCTGGCTGGACACTCACAGTTTCAGCATCAACCTCGTGCTCTCACACACACACAAGAAATGTCACTCCAAATCCATTCTTCTTTTTCTTCAATCTGTTCGTTATCAGTTGGTGACTATGTAACGATTACCGGTGAAACGGTAAACCATGATAAATATGTTGACTATAACATTTACCGTGTTCATTTAAAATATTATTATTATCACGGTTGAGGCTAAACACGGTGTGGAACCCATGCGTTAAATTCCTCCCAGCTTCACCCGAGCTTGCATTTGACATAGGCCTGGTAGACTTCTATGAAACAAAAATGGTATCCTACTGATTCTGTTGTCTAAATGATGTACATGTATTTAACCACGATTCGATCATATAGCCACTGCGTCTTTTTATGTTGGCTACGTTCACATTAAATCCATTCCACTAACGTTATCAGGAGAATACCGTAACGTTTTATTTTGAACACTGGTTGTCACTCATTGGATATAACAGATATAGACTGCCAAACTCCAAGACAAGTCATGGTAGAATAAGTTAAGCACCCAGCCAGTTAAACATGACCAAGGAAAAAGTGAACGGACAACTCACAATGCCATGCCACAGTAGGCTACCTAAATCATAGAAGTTAACGTTGCTGGACACTCATCTTTTCTATTACACCGGAAATATTTGTCTTTACCGTTGAGTTTTTTGAACATTCATGTTATTTAATGAAAAACATGTATCCTTGAACTATGTGTGACTATTTTCCTAAAACCGAATTAAACCTAATTATGTTCATGTAGTGTACTGTAGGCTATGGTAGGCACTTCTTAAAGTGCGGTTCTTAAAGTGACAGGCACTCAATTAGACCTAAACACCACCCCTGTAATATCATTATTTATTTATACAGGTAGGTGTTCTCCTTCTCTGCTCTAGGCATGAAGCACCTCCACCGGTGCCTTGTTCGCTAGCTACAGGGTCATCAGCTGGGGACCACCGCTCATAGATGTTTCGCCCCTTAGCCCAGAACATCTCCTGGTGGCGGGGCAGTGAACAGGGACGTCTCCCTGCCACCCCCTGTAGCTAGCTTTCTCCGGAAGTGTTTGCTCCCCACATCAAGTCCCGCCGTCTCAACCAGAGCCAGAAACTAGCTTTCTCCGCCTCCTCAGAAAGCTCCCTGGTTGCTCTCTGCAGTCTGGCCCCACGCAGCCCTAGATCCCTCAGCAGCCGAGTTGTTGAGTCTGCAACAAAACCTCTCGCCCCTATCTCCACAGGGTATAAGCTCGCGCCCCACCCCGCCTCCCTGCACTCTGCCAAAAGGTCTGCATATTTTGCCCTCTTCCGTTCATGGGCAACCGCTAGCCCCTCCTCCCATGGTTCGGTCAGCTCGACCAGCAGCACTTTCCTCCCAGCCACGGACCTCAGAACCATGTCAGGCCGCAGGGTGGTGCTGCAGATATCATGGGGGAACTGGAGTTGTCTGCCCACATCCACCGCCATCCTCCACTCTGCCCCTTGGTTCAGGAGCTTGGCTGGTGGTCTCCTACTGGTGCTGGCTGGTAGTTCTCCCGGCCTGAGAAAGTGGATGCTGCGCTGGCTCCCCACTGCCTCTCCTCTACTTGCCTCCAGCCTTGCTGCTTCCACAATCTCTGCCAGTTTTCTGAGGATCTGGTCATGCCCCCAATCTCAGTCTCCCTTGGGTCAACGCTGTCCTACACCCTGACAGGATGTGCTGAAGTGAGGCATTGCTGGTCCCACACAGGTTACATGCCTGTTCTGTCCCCAGCCATTGGTGTAGGTTGCGGGGGGAGGGAAGGGTGTCATAGGTCGACCAGATGAGGAAACTGAGACGGGCCTGTGGTGTCTTCCAGAGATCCGCCCAGCTGACCGTTCTTTTCGTCGTCCCCTCCCATGTCGTCCAGCGCCCCTGCTGCCCCTGTGCCACTGCTTTCACTTTCAG
Source organism: Sardina pilchardus (assembly GCF_963854185.1). Lineage (NCBI taxonomy): Eukaryota > Metazoa > Chordata > Actinopteri > Clupeiformes > Clupeidae > Sardina > Sardina pilchardus. Next base: position 10,470,212 of record NC_084995.1, read on the forward strand.
CTCCTCCTGCTCTGTCCTGGCTATCTCAGCGGTCACTAGGCACTTCTTAAAGTGCGGTACTTCTTAAAGTGACAGGCACTCAATTAGATCTACACACCACCCCTGTAATATCATTAAAGACAAGTGTAATCAATATGAAGATTTCAAACTTTGAATTTTAAGCTCTAAGTAATTATGCAGATCCTATAATGCTATGAATTGTTAACAAAATGTATACAAATTTTGAATTCAAAATATGAAATAGAAACCAGACAAGCCATTTTCTGTGTGTGTGGAGGGTTTGAGAGACTAGGATTGCCACTGCTGTGAATGATCTGTATCCTGCTTAAGGCAATATAGGTTTTCACCTACTCTAAAAAATGCTGGGTTATATTCTCTACCCAACTGCTGGGTTTAGGCTGCTGGGTCATTTTGTGGAGTTGTTTTTACTCAAGTTGTGTTATTTTCGGTAACCCAGCTTTCTGGGTTGTATTTTCGAACAGTGCCCCTCCTCTCCCCCACTACACTACCCAGCATAGGGTTGCTTTTACTCAGCTACATAGTTAAAATTTGAAAAGAAAAATCGTTATTCTTCCAACTGTCCAGTCGAGTCCAGCAGTTGCTGTCAACATGCAATGGAAATCAGGCCATTTCGTAAGGTATGTATCTGCTTTTAACCTTTATTTTATTGCATTATCATTCAAACAGATTTTAAGAGTCCACCCAGAGATAGCCTTTGTGATACGAATGAATATCCTGCCTCAAGCAGGACGTGTCATTCATGCCAGCTAGCTAACATTAGATTAGACTTACAGTTACAGTTAATGTTACATCTACACAAAGACAGACTCATGAAAACATAGTTCTGTCTTCACTGAGTATAACCTGCTGAACAGGATCAAAACGAACTTTTACAATGAACTACATAGCATAACAACGTACTATATGCGTTTTGGTCTAGCAGCTAACGTTTGTCAGCTAATGTTAGCGAACACAGTCAAAGCATGTGTTTACATTAGCTGCTAGCAGCTAGCTGGCTAACGTTACTGAACTTGTGTTTGTCAGTCTGCTCCAGATCATCTCCTAAAACAACTCCATACTATCAGGTTGTCATTGTTTCTGAGTGTGTTGCACTAATATTTTGTCTCCTGGTGGATTTTTAATATCTGTTAATATCATTCACTGATAATGGTTCATGGAAGTTTTCGTAAAGTTCTGTACAGTGATTAATGCACTTTTTCTGTCTTTGATTGACAGGGCTGACCCCCAAAACGGACTGTAGAATCTGCCTGCCTTGGAAGTATCACCTGCCGTTGGGACTACTAGACTATCTGTTCAAAAATAAAGTAAACTGTCAAGTAAATAATTATGTTGAATTGTATTTCTTTGCTCATTTTCTCAATGCTACCCATAGCCTAGCCTACTGGGTTTGGAAAACTTGGCTGTGGTAATTTTAACTAGCAGTTCTGTTGATGTAACTCGTGGTTTGGGTTGAATCTATACCCAATATACTGTGTGATTAATACTCAGCAATTATATAGTTATAACCCAGCAAATAGTTTATTTTACCCACTCTATTGTGGCAATCTGACTAATGTTGTGTTGATATAACCCAGCGTTTTGGGTTAGAATCATACCCAACCTGCTGGGTTTAATTTTGTACCCACTGTGTTGGGTTAGTATAACTCAACGCGGTGTTGGTCCAATAGTTAACCAGCAGCTGGGTTAAGGTTGGGTTATATCTAACCCAACATTTTTTAGAGTAAGTGTACAGCCCTGCTTAGAAAGAAAATTTGTGTGTACTATATTATAGTAGGCTGTGAATATGCTTAATAAATAACATTTCAATATGCTCTAGTGATCTACTAGTCTACATCCGCTGAGAAGCAGGCCTGAGCCTCAGCCATTGGCTTAATCAGTCCACAAGGAAGACAAAGCAGAAACCCACCAGACAATCATGATATCAGTGTCATTAATATTGTCCCCATAAAGACAGTGTCTGTGTCATCCCTTGATTGGTTGTACTCTTATGGGCAGCTCTAAGGATTACTGCTGTGTGTGCCACTGTGCTCGGCTTCAAATCGTTAAAAAGTGATTTTAGCTTCCATCTTTTTCCTTAAAAAGCAATTTCAGTACATTCAGTGGCTGCCCAAAGTAAGGGGGGAAGGACTTTCCGTGAGCGCACATTACCTGTCGCCTACATTGTATTTATTACGATTTAGTACAACTAAAGCACTTGTTGACAGCCATGTCAACAAACAGGAAACTGGTTTGCCAACTTCAAGCAAGCTAGGACACCATAGCCTAGCCCGCCATACCACTCACCCGGCTCCCTAATGACAACTCAAACTCAAACCAAAAAGTAACTTGGGGGAATTTTGGGAAAAACTACCCTCATAAAAGGCACAGAAGTGGGGACAAAAATATCTGGAATGTGAAAGAAAGCTTTATATAAACATCCTAAGATCTCAAAACAGTATTTATGTCTTGGGGCCCAGGAAAATAGCATTTAGTGACTGTCATAATCCATTGGTTGTACAAACAATAAGCTATAGGTGCATCCAAACCATACCCTGTCTGCATATGATCCATGCATCTATTAAAAGTAATACAAAATAACAGCTGGGTAAATAGCCTAATAAAATGATTTTTTAAAAAAAAGTAAAATCAAATCAGATAAATAAATAAACAAATAAGGAGAATAAAAAAAAGACATTCAAAATGAGGTTCCCATAAAGGATAGGCTATCAACGAAATGAAATAAGAATTTTGAACTTGACTTTAATCTTCAGTTTTTGTAACCTATTCCGTAATTTAAACAAAGCGATGTTTAGAACTCACAAACGAAGAAATGTAATGCGCAGCTACCACCTCTGGACTTGATCTATGCAGTTTTGCCACAAATTGGTGAATTAGAGGAATAGAGGAATAACCTATTTGTTTAACCTCAAATCAGTCTGCCGAGCGAAATATAGACTAAACGCTATTTGTTTATTTTCCTAAAGGGGACGCTATCTAGTGTGCTTTGGCGAGCCGTAGAGCCTGTTGCGCTAACTTCCCGGCATGCAATGCGAACTTGCATAGCCATCTTGTAGGGGAGGCGATTTTTTGAGAAATTCAGACCCCGATTTTCGGAGGATAGTGAGTACCCTTGTCTACAACGGTGAATACCCCTTGTTTCAAATTGAGAAATACCTGTATGGTCGGGAATTGAAGTCGAAGACGAGAACAAGAATGAACGAGCTTTGTGGGAAAGTAGATTTTATGTATTTTTAAGTACTGAAGCTAGCTAGCTAAATGAGAGACACAGTGAACGGGCCCGCCTCAGTCTAAAGTAGCTGCTGCAGCTGCGCAGGTACATCTGCGACAGCGGCCCTCTGGCAACTACGGAGACGGGAAATTATTTTACGTAGCAGGCCGGTTCTGTTAGGCCAACGCTTTGGACTCTGTTTGGACGAATAATTTGAACATCCTATTGATCTGGAGGACCGTGTGATCTACCGTCGAACCTTATAACGGTAGCCGTAATGCAACAGGAGGAGAAAGGCAGAAAGATGACGCAGAATCTGGCTAACAGATAGAAACCGTTGCTTTGCTGCTGCTCTCACTATCGGGAATATACAAAAGACGCAAACTTATTTGTTTGATTTCCCTTTAGTGGTCGTGAGAGGGGGTGAAAAGTAAGTCTTCAAAATGTCTAAAATGCCTGCAAAAAAGAAGAGTTGTTTTCAGATCACAAGTGTGACACAAGCTCAGGTGGCAGCCAACAGCGTAGCGGACGACACCGAAAGCTTGGATGACCCAGACGAATCACGAACCGAGGATGTGACTTCTGAAATATTCGATGTGTCCCGAACTGATTTCGAACCTGAGGTATGTGACCGTAGCTCTTCGGAAGAAACACTGAACAATGTTGGAGAGACAGACGCTGCGAACACGCATGCAGCCAGACAGCTACCTTCAACCACGGGGACATTTAACAGTCCTTCTTTTCGAAATATAAAACCGAATTGTGTCACCAATGTAAGTCACCAGTCTCCTCTAACAGGTGTGTCGACGGTGCAAAATTCTGTATCCACTAGCGGGGTCGTGCACCAGCTAGCGCCTCTCCCCTGTGTTGGGGCGGGTAACGTGTCGGGAAGCACGTCTCAGTTGGCCTCGACTAGCTCGGTGAGTGCCTCTACAACGACTACTACCACCACCACCTGCAGTTCACGTTTTCGGGTCATTAAATTAGATCATGGTACTGGTGAACCTTTCAGGAGAGGCAGATGGACTTGTACAGAGTTTTATGAGAAGGATTCCGAGGGATCTGTTATAAGTAGAAATGTAGACACAATACGGCATAACAGCACATTGGACCCTGGAACTGATCGAGACAGTGGTCTTGGAGCCACCGGGGGATCCAGTGTGGCACCATCTGGTCTCTCTGGACAAGGTCCTGATTCCAGTGTGGAAACCGCTCTGTCTGCGGCCTCACATGTGATTCATTCAGATTTGCAGCAGCAACAAAACTATGGTGTAGGCCAGCACCATGTAATTTCAGGTTCTGTGACTCATGAGGTGCAGCAGATGCAGGGCTCTCCACATCCTGTCCAGCAGCAGAATCTCCTTATGACTGGCCTGAATGGCTCCCAACAGACGATGCACATACAGAAATCGCCTGGCGTGCCTCATGGCCCACAGGCCCAGCCGGTCATCTATCAGACCCAGCCACTGCAGCAGCCAGTCCCACCGCAGCAGCTGCAGTTGGGGCACCAGCTTGCGGCTCAGCCCTCTTTGCTACCTGGATCTCAGCTTGAGTACAGCCAGCAGCACCTGGCTGTCACTACTGTTCAGTCCAATTCAACAGCAAACCTCTCCATAGGACGGGCCATTAACCAGGGGCCCTCACCAGTGCCCACCCCAGCCAGTGGAGTTCAAGCTTTGGGGACGTCTGGGGAGATGCCTGGGGTTCTTGGAGGTGTGCCCATCAGCCAGCCAGCGCCTCAGTCCACATCTGCACATCTTCCGCAGCCTACAGGTGGGCCCATGATGGCAACAGGCTCTCTTCAACAGCAGCAGCAACCACAAATAGGACAGTACCTGACTTCGGGGGTGCCTCATGGGCTCCCCAATGCCCAGAATGTGCCTACGGCGCCAACCTCGGTTTCAATCTCCAGTGCGCCAGCCTCCAGTATCCCCACTTCTGTGCCTGTGGCTTCCAGCATGGTGACTCAGAACACAGCCCTCCCCTCTGCCGCCGGGCAGCAGCAGCAGCCTCAGATGCCCCGCAATGGCACAGCGGGGGTTATGGGAACATCAAATCACCCCACCGCTAGCTTGGGACAGACGGACGAGAATAGGAGGAAGTCGGATGTTATATCTCAGTTTCCTGCTGTCTCTGGGAAAGATCTTCCCATGAAGCCTTTGATTCCTGAGAGCCTGCAGCTGGCCCACCCTGCAGTCAACAGCCTGTTCGGAATACCCATCCAGATAGACGGGGATGAGGATAGGTAAGGAATGTCAAGACCAACAGATGGTGATGATAAATGATTACTTAGGTACACTTAATGTCCATGGCCAAATGTTCAAATAGAAGCCTTAAATGGCACACTTAGAGAAAGAACACAGATGAATGTATTGAGTGTAACCGGTGTGTGTTGTTTCTTCATAATGCAAAACTCAAGTTTTCCAATATGAAGGTAGTGTTAGTTATTATTCTAAAAGTATTTAATTTAAAATGAATGTTTGCCTCTGGCAAAAGAGAGAAAACATTTTCTCCTGTCTTTTTAAATGTAGTGTGCAGTTACATAGTTAAATTGTGTACTACAGTAACCCAAAAGGAGCACAGGAAGGAAATATAATGTTTGGTGCTTCTCATTAGGGGCCCAGCCAGCCTGGTGTTAAGTCCCAGTGGAGGAAAACAACTTCTAAACTGGCTGAAATAATGTCCTTTTGTATTCTCAATAGTTATACACAATGACTGTAACCTGAAATTTTCTCGTTAACCAGTTATTTCTCATTAGTTGATTTTTGATGGTAGTCTGTTTGCTCAGTCATAGACAGCTTAGTAGTTTTCATCACCAACCCAGTAACACCAGGTAATGGAAAAACAATTAAACATTATGAAATCACTCATAATAAAGCGCCACTATTCGATAAACTTTAGAATGCAGAAATGTACAAATGACTTACTTTAACAATATACTGTGTCTATATTTGTCTTCAGTCTTACTGGTGAAAGTCAACAGAGTGAGATTGCAACCTCTGTGTCGTCATCTATACAAACACCTCCACGTTGTTCTTGTTAGGTTTAGTATCGAGATTTAGTTCAATGTGGTGTGGATCCTCTGCATGAACTGTAACCCTAGTTATTGCAATATTAGTCTGTCAGCCCCTTGCAGTGAAGAAGAGTCGATTTATGTTTTGCCTGCATGCAGTCTTATTTGTACCAGCAATAGTCTTTCTGTTTTAGGGTATTATGCAGTCTTGTTTGCATAATTTATTTAGACCTCGTCTGTATAACTATATCATTAAGAAGTTCTCACAGTCATGCTAGAGATTGTTTAAAAATAGTTATGCTTAGAAGATCAACAGTTAATTATCACCATCGTCACAGTTTTGGTTGAAAGTGTTTCTCTTATTGCTCAGAAATGTTCAGCTTTCAGTTCCTGCATTGCAAGTTGCTTGCAGTATGTAAACTGGCTGGCAAGTGTGAAAGGAAATGGTAAACTGTCAGGTGCCTCAAATGGCTCTGTGGCTTCTCCGTGATGTATGACAAAGTGTAGTTCATAGCTAAGCTGTGGTCAGGCAGGCAGGCACACAGGCTTCTGTGCAGTGCTGCTTTTGCATAGCTCCGGCCTTTTGTGGTCCACGCTTGCCTTGGTTTCTCAAGTCACACTGTCAGTTTATTTTCCAAACTTGGGCCATACTGCCTTATACCATGATGTGTGAAAAGGATCGTCTCATCGCCTCTGACTGGTATGTGCACAGCAACCCCCAACCCCCCCGCCCCCCCCCCCCCTGACTGACATACATAACACCTTCCTTTGCTGATAGGGGAGCCTCTCTGATAAAAGGGTCCTATCGGATGCAGAACAGTAGTCATTCCACAGAACTCCATGTTAAGTGATAAGGCGAGTGTATACGCGTAGCACTCACGCACTGAAGATGCTGCTCTCCCATGCTGTAGGTTCAGTGTTTTTTGGTGTTGGAGGGAAATTGAGGTAGTTGTGGGCTTTTGGGCCTCTTTCAGCTCAAGCTTAGTGAAACTTTTGAAATGAGCCTCTGTACATTCTGTCCCTCTTTGTTTCAAAGGAACAAGCTTATGTGTCGAGTGTTACTGGACAAAAACTTTGCCTCACAGTTGTTCATGTAAGATAAAGTGTTGACTGATCTGCCTGAGACGGCATTCCTGTGCAGCAGCAATAACTGAAATATTTCCTGAATCCTTGGGACACCCAGACCCAGAGTCCTGTGTCCTTAAACGCTCAGCACAGGCATCTGAGAAATTCACTCTCTTTGGCAGCAGGAGGTCTGCCATGACACCATGGAAATATTTATGATGTATTTCACAACCCAAATTAGATTATGTCAGCATTTCATTTCAGGAGAATGACCTTGTTGTGTACATGTAGCAGTCATTAACGTGACATACATTTATGTGGTATTGTTTAGTCCAGTTCCCCATACCAAAGACTGTGCTTCCTCTGCTGTAGTGTTTAACTGTAGCAATCCTCTGCTCTGCCCCTCCCCTCTGTGTGTGCGTTGGCTTTAACCTAAACATGTGGCGAGGGTAGGGCATGAAGCAGGTTCAGTGCAGTGGAGATAACATTGCTCAACCCCTGGAAATGTTCCTGATTATGTTGCAAACATGTTCATGAGCTTTGTGTACATAGCAAACCATTTAGCCACCGGGCAATTCCTCTTGTCATTTCTGGAGCTTAGCATCCTGTTGTAGCATTGTAAACAGGAAGTATGCTCATCCTTAAGAAGAACAGCAAATTTATTATTCTCTCTAATAGGCCTGGAGGAGACGCACACAAACACACACGGCAGTGAAATAGCCTCACCCTCTCATTTTTGTGTTTTCCCTGATCTGTTGTGGGGGAAAGCCCCCACAATTGAATAGAGATGTTCATCTTGAAATGAGCAATGTGGCAGTGATGTGATTGTATCATGGCTGTATGGTGAGGTCCTGTGAGAAAGCAGGCAGCCTGTGCCCCATCTGGTGGTGTGAATGTTCAGCCAGTCATGCAGCTGGGTGACTGTAAGCACTGATAGGGGCTGGGCCACTTGTATGCCGTTAAAATTAGGTCAAAGGTCATACACAAAACTTGTTGGCTAATTTGCGAGTTCCCATGTGTAATATTTTAGTGATTACACACAATTTAAAAAAAGAGCAATTTGAAGTAATTTTGTACAGCTGCACTGTCATATTTGGATAATTTAAAATGAACCAGCGTAGCATTTAGACTGTAGAAATGGATAAAAAGCCCCAATCCAGCTGAAACAAAATATTAAGGGAGGTTTTCAGTTGGTATGAACTATCTGCTGGAGTAGAGAGTCAGTGTTGTAGGCTGCTTTTCAAGTGGCTTTAATTGCAATACCTTACTTTAGACAGGCACGTCCTTCAAGAGTCGTTCTCTGTGGCTGAACTGATGTTGTTTAGCTGTCTTATTCAGCTTGAGTTGTGCTTCAGACTCATTCAGCACTCCTTTGTCTGGGTAGGCTTTCTGTCTCACCTAGCTGTGAGATGTTTTTTCCTAAATTATTTGTACCACTGTACTGTTATTTGTACCATCCTCTGGTGGCATTTGACAAGCTTGTCTACTGTAACTTGCCACATGAGAACACAATTGTAATGCTGGCGTAATGTGTTATTTGTCATAGGATGAAGTTGGTTGGAATATGGTAAACCATGTCGAACTGCATTGTTGTAGTTTTTCATCTCCAACCTGAGTATCTGCTAAACAAAAAACACAAAATCTGTGTTTTTGCCCAGTTGAACTAGTTTCCTCTGCAGTCAGTCTATGCCCCACAGCACGATTCCAAAGGATCGGATGATGTGGAGCCGGTTCCCAATTGCAATAGTCATACTGGTGTCTCACATTCCTTGTCGTGAACCACAATAGGACAACAAACTATATGTGTTTATGATGAAAGTCTCTGTTTTACTTTATTTGTTTCTGCATGCATATTCAAGAAGGGTTCTTTGTTTGAGTTGAATTCGGCAAATTCTCTCCCTTCAGAAATCTCTCTCTCAGCACCTCTACCCAGGTCTGAACTGAAGGCAGCTTTTTGTTTCCACAGAAAGACGAACATCAAGCCTCTGTGGATGTCAAACCTGTTGGGAAAGATTAGACTTCAGTCTTGCACATCTTAGTAAGACTTCTTTCTGTTTTTTTTTATGGGTTGATGTAGGGAATTATGTTGTCAGCAAAACAAGTGTAAACAAATCAAAATGTGTTGCATTTTAGATTCTTCAAAGTGGTTGCATTTTGCATTATCTGCACCCACTTTTGCCATCCTGTTAATCAGGTTGAGGACGACACCTAGAATGGGTTTCCAACAGTTTTGGAGGAGTTTCCATACATGTTGTGCTCTTGCTGGCTTTTCTTTCCCTCATATTTGTTGAAAAGCAATCGAGGTGATTTTTATGAAGCTGGTTGTGATAATGGCATAACAAGTCATAATTTTGTGTAGAAAATTGTAAACATGAAAACAAACATATGAATGACTTGACATGCCCAAACGTTTGACTGGTACCTTACATTGAGGGCCAGATGTACTAACGTTTTGCGCCCATTTCAGGCGTAACGTGCGCGTATAAACATGGGGATGGTATGTACAAACACGCCGCAATGAGAGAAACGCGCAAACTGCCTGCCATGGGAGCTGAGAATGGCTATTAGCGCTTTTCCGTGTCATGCATATTAATTCCTGGGCGGATCAGCTGAAAATGGGTGTAACGCGCAAGTACAGGGGAGGAGAGGTGCTGATAGCGATTGATTAAGTATTCCGCCTTATGTATGAAAACAGCGCACGTCTACTTTGCGTTGAAAAACGTCCGCCTTCTGAAAGCAGGTGTAATCCAAATTGCGGTTAAATGCGTCTATTAGAAAAACGTTTAGAGTCAGCTGAATCAATATTCAGAGCATCAGTTTTCTTCATTACACTATGTCAAAAGCAACCTTAACTTTTGTTTGACTCTCTAAAATCGTATTTTCTCTTTCACGACATAGCCTACACTTCCCAATCTGTTAGACAGGCATTACTGTAAGTCATATCCGTATAGTCTACCTGCATTAAATAGTTCACAAGTATTTTTTTAAGTGGATTAGTAGAACTTCTAGGCCTACTCTGTCTGTCGCTGCTCATTGACATCTCTTTGTATCATGTATGATCGCTAAACTTGGATTCTTTTTAGTATTGCAATATTCAACTGCGCTTGTGGTTCACGCAACTAGCGCTGTAGAGGGGGCGGGAACGGGCGGGGATGACCGCAGTTAACGTAATGAAGTGACAGCTTAGTAAATTCCACGCAATATAGCCAAGCACAGCGTTCGCATTCTGCGTTTACAAAAACTCGCTGTTAGCGCTGTGTTAGTACATCTGGCCCTGAGTGTACTAAGTCTGAGTAACATTTTTGAAGTAAGGATCTTACAGATGTAATTCTGAGATGGTCATGCAAGAGACTCCATCAAGACTACAGTCCTAATTACTCATACACTGAACTTTTTCTCCGACGCTACCCCAGAAAGGCAAAGGCCTGGCATACCTAGAGCATTAGCATTCCCTAGCCGTAACATTGGTTTGATAGGTGTGTGTGTGTGTGTGTGTGTGTGTGTGTGTGTGTGTGTGTGTGTGTGTGTGTGTGTGTGTGTCCATGCATGTGTTGACTGCATGAATGCACTTTGTAGTCATTTAGGTGCCTGCTTTGTAGTGAAAGGACGTATGACATGCAGACCAGCCCTGCGCAATGCAATGCAAGGCACCCCTTCTGCGCCTGGTCCAGCGCAATGATTTATGTGGATATGTTTTGCCTGCTCCTTCCACAATCTGTTTCCACTCGCTGGGTGAGCAAATAGTACTTTCCAAAGCAAACAGCTTTGACTCCTCATTTGGAAATGTGGGAAACTTTAAGTCTTGAAAGCCATATTTTTTTACTAGAGGTGGGGGTTAGATAAGGCAAACCTTTTCCAGATCCATGTGTATTCACAATCCACACATAAAACTGACATATCTGCACATTGCATTTGCATGTCATGAAATATGTCAGCAGACAAAACATGAAATATGTCAGCAGACAAAACACACAGCATAAATATTTCCGTGCAAGCTAGCAGTAAGGGTTTGAGTGTGCTGAACCATTATTATTAGTCACTCTTTTGCATTTTTTTTGCATTGCATTTACAATTTAGTCCATTGAGACTTGAGACCTTTTTCTCCTTGGGCCTGGTGTGTTTTAGCCTGCGTGTCCTTGTGTAGTTTCAGTGAGCCCCACAGGTTCCTGAAACTGAGAGTTACTGTGGGAAGGGGCCTAGTTAAGGTGGTGTCTGTGGTCTGTTCTTTAGAAGCTTCTTGGCAGTCTGGGACATACAGGCATTGCAGGGTTTACTGGTGATTCAGTGGTCCATTACATTACTTAGGCACAGCTATAAGCATTCAGAACACCTTATACCTTATCTATGTTACATTTACAATTAAACTAGTCTTACACTGGTTAGATTGTTACTTTGATTTTGACAGACGTCTCAGACATAGCGTACCGCTCTAGAGTTGGATTGGAACAGGCCGAGACCTCTAGGTGTTCTCGGTCCGTTTGTTTTGGTCTGTGTGTGATTGCTGTTCATATACAATCTTTGGGGGACAACTTCCACATTTCAGTTCAAAAGCACCCTTATCACCATATATTAACTGTCTTTGGTTTGAAAGCAGTATAAAAATGGCAGTCTAGCTCCTGCGACCATTTTGCATATTTCACATCAGTATCCTGGCCTTTGGTCCAGGGCTGATTACTTTGACTGCTTAATCAGTTGTCCCTTTGTCCGCTATATTGCATATTTGTATTGTTGTATATTGTCACGGGTTGTCATCTTGAGGGGGTGACGTACACTCATTGAAACCATCAAACATCTCTGAAGATGACCTTTCTTGTGCTGGCCCCAAGCTGTGAAATGAAACAAAGTTTTTATTTATGGCACAGGTTCCTGTTCGGCCCCCGAGTTTCCCTTCAGGCCACAGAAGCTGACGAAGAACGTGAGATTGTGCAATCGTCCGAAATCATTTCAAAGGACTTCCTTTCTCCTCGCTACCCAGTCTTGATTAGGGCTCAACCCGATGGCGTTTGGTGTTGGTGTTGGTAGTGTTGATGTTATGTGATGTCGGTTGTGATGTCGGTTGTGGTGGTGGTGGTGGTGGTGATGGTGGTGGTTGTAGTTGTCGGGGGCAATGTGCGTTCCCCCATCCCTCCATCTGGGTCAGAAGGACCTGGAGGAATGGAGCAGGACTGGAAATTCGTGACCGTGCAGGGTGAGGTAATGCCGCGCTGCTGGTGATGTAACAAATGTTTTGTACACTGAATTCTGGGAAAAACCAGCGCCCTCCAAGTGGAGATGTTCGCACACATGCTGGTCCCTCCTCCTCAACCCCCCTGCTCAGCGCACAGACAAAGCTGTAATGGATATGAGTGGGTGGGGGTGCAGAGGAAGAGCAGGGAGGGGGTCCGGGGGTCTGCGCACGAGGCTGGCCACTGATATAGTACACACTGTTCTTGGCCTGAAAGTCCCTATAGACTGAGGGCATAGAAGGTAACGTTGCCTTATGTGCTCCCATAAAACTTTGTCCAGAATTTATGGATAGTTTGCAGTAAAAGAATGTAAATCATCTGGTTCATTCAGGGTTGTGGGACTGCTAAAAGCCCTCCCCCTTTAGTTTTCCCCTACTGATTTGTGAACTTTGGTAAGTATTCAGAGCTCTAACATGATATGTAGCTTATGTGAAATATCATGTCCAGTGATCATTTTCCTATGTCAGGGAGTCTCTTTTGTTAATGTCTGCTAACACTACCAGATGTTTGTCTTTGCCAGTTGTCCCTTGCACTGCCCTGTTTCCACATACGACGCATTCACTTCCTCTCCTTCTTTTTTACTGCACTGTGTGGTCGGTGGTGCAGGAACCCATCCACGGCTTTCTATCAAGCCTTCCAGCCTGGCGGCAAGCTGCGGAACTGGAAGGCGCTCAGCGATAGGTACAGTAACCATGCTGGGTCTGGTGTGAGCCTACTGTAGCCGCAATGAGCTTTTCAAACGTGCATGTTGGCACAGCATTGCTAATAATATGCATGAGCCAGGAGAAGTAGTCACTTTTGCTTGGCCTCCAGTAATGGGTCAGAGCTTTGGCATGCCAAAGTAAAGAGAAGGTGTAGATTAGAAGGATCAGCTCTATTTGCCATGGTACTGACCAAGGTGAATGTGATTGATTGTCAAGAGGTTGAGGTCTTGCTTATTGCTCTACTGGCGGTGTTTCGTGGCAGTGATACTTTAAGAAAGGCTTATGACTTGAGGATCCTGCATCAAGATAAACAAGACTTGGCAACCTCTCTGTTTTCACTGATAGATTCAGTGCTCACAAGCTGCAGTCTTGTATTCAAGATGGGCCTATACTCATACATCATGTCAGTGATTTTAATCCTGTAAATATGAGTAATTAACAAAGTTACTAACAAAGCCAATGGCATGATTCGCATGTCTTGTAATTGTACAGCTATATCTTGAGAATGTCTGGTGTGGTTACCTGAAGTATTTTTTTGGTGATTTATCTAAACTCAATTTGTTAAGATTTTTTTGTGCTGTATGTCTGTGGAAAATCTGTCAGCCAGCAGTATATCAACATAATAAGCAATTACGGAAGGTGTAGAGATTAAGATGGTTCTTCTGAAGAAGTTACTAAGACTGCTGACAGTGACCATTGCTCTTACTCATTGAGTTTTACTACAGAATGTTACTGCTTTCTCTTTTGTTTCCTAGATATTGCCAGTAATCATCCAGTTTTAGTTCTTCTGTTATCCTGACAATCCACCCAAAGAAATCAGGATATTTCGTAACTTGTATATGTTCTGGTTTGTCATCCGTCATCTAGACAGAACTAGATTCTAATTTGCCTTTCTGGAGTTTAATGACTTTTTAGGGATTTGTAGACATGTCTTAAAGGTGCTCAGTAAATCAATTTCAAAGACTAAACAATAAAACTACAGACGTGTCCATCTCTGCTCTGGTTTACCCAGTTCAGCTCAGCCTGTGCACAATAAACAGTGGAAATTCACTGCGGCCCATGTGTCCATGGCTTCAACTAGGGATGTTAACCGGTGACTGTTTGACCGATGGTTGACCGTATCCACGTTAGCCGATCAAAGTTGTCGCTAGTCGGTTAAAAAAAAAAAAAAAAACCGATCTCTAAATTAGGCTATTATTATAGACAGTGGACTAAACGCTACTACAGCTAGCCATCTCATTCCAAGGTCTTTTTTGCGTGAAGTTAACAAATTATCCCTCACACTCAATTTGTAATAACTCGCCTGCGTGTAGGCTACTTAATAAACCAATAAAAACATTCGCACGCATGCCTTGGCCGGTGCGTCTTTTGCAATTTGGAGGTGCCCGTTTTATCCATTGTTTTTTTTATCGTGTTGCAGCAACTTTCCGCATAAGATGGGCTTAGATTTGGAAACACATTACATCTACATTTCAGGAAGGGTCAGGAAGGGTCAGCAATGATAACAGATAAGGTAATGATGATCATCTTTCTTTATTATTGTTAGTAGGCCTACTTCCTCAAACTATAGCGGCGTCTCCTCGGAGCTGTCATTTTCTTAAGTGAGCCGCGGCAATTTCAGTTTCAAATGAGCTTCTAACGCTAGACAAACGCCTTTATTTGCAACGCGATCACCTTGTACCCAAACCATTTCGAAACGAAGGAGCCATTTGTCCTCCACTTATTTACAAGCTCCTTGGTTTGCGGGACTCATGTTTCGCGCTCTAGGGGATTTTAAAAACAGTGACGTGAGTGAAAGTGCGGCGCCGCCGCCGGGGCTGTGTGTGTGAGCGGGGGACAGAGAGATGCGACAGAGTTGCAAAACTGCGTGGCTGTTATTTCAAATAGCGTAGAATATTTTAAACGAATCGGTTAACCGGTTTCAACCGGCTAATGAGGCTCGGTGGTCGGTCAAGAAAATTAGTAGTTTTCGCCATCCCTAGCTTCAACGCATTATGAAGAACCCTAATCATTCTTAGCGTCCAGGGGGAAAAACATGACACAGGGCTTGCCTTGCATACAGGTTGGTGTCTGCTTGTGCCTTTGAGTAATCCCTTGAGCAACGTCCCAGATGATTTAGGTTCAGGTGAAGGTACCTCTTATCTCTCAGGAACATTTGGACAGCACTCACCTGTCATCTTGTTGTACATGATGTACGAGCAGCTCACTGCTGAAACAGGCTATGTGCTGTTTATGATGTTCCTGAGGCTGGTGATGCAGCAACAGTTGTACCCTAGAGGGCAGAGATGAGAAGTATTCAGTAATTTGGTGGCTTCCCTTGTTTGACTTATCATTTCAGTCTTTCCCCCCCCTCACCCCTCCTTATTTCTCTGCTCCTCGTTACTGTTGACAGTAACGTTCAACACCAACTCGACATGTACTTCTTTAGTCCCTGGAAGTCTATATTATCATTTCACAGACATTAGCCAAAAATGTCAATGTTCCTGTCATATCCTGTAGGTTAAGGGTCAAAGAAGTCCTTTGAACCATGTTTGCATCTGCTCATGGTGAGACCACTTCTGTTCCAGGGGACAGGCCTCTTTTGAGCTGCCTTGCTTTATAAGTTCCGACATAGATGTATCCTGGCATTGAAATAGGCTGGTTGTGATAAGACAGCCATCACTTGGACTTGTTTTTTCAGTTGGTATGTGGTTCCCTAATTATCAATGTGTGTATCTCCCAGTGTCCCTGTCTTCCAGATAATTATGTACATCTGTCTACTGAAGGATGTACTAATCTAGCAGTTTTCCAGTGATGTGCAGGGGGCAGTCAAGCAGTGTATGGTTTAGGGATCTGTGATGTGATTACATCTGTACGGATGCCTCTCTTATGCAAGTTGATTTGTTTCATTATTGTAGCCTGTGTATGAAATGAGTTATACATGCCTCTCCCTCTCTAGTAAATGATAGCGGTCTGGCTTCTCCTTCCAATATTTTCTCCCCCTTCAATTCAGGACAAGTTCTGACTTTAGCTAGTCCTACATGGACTCAAGACAGAATTCATATGACTGCACTGTACATCTTAAATCTCCTGCTAGTAAAAAGAGATTTGGGCAAGCTCTTCTCTGTTAAGGGCAAAAGCCAAGGGTAAATAACTGAGTTTGGCTTTGATTATATATTTTCTAAGCCACCCCCACCCCCACTTGTTTGCCTAAGAATGCCCAGGAGGCTCTTTTCGTCATTCTTAGTGCGTGTGTTCCTATTGTACTTTCAACATATCTACATGGGGCCTGTGTTGTAACCCCAAAGGCTATTCATGGGTTTCATCAGGTCCCTTTCCACAGGTGAATAAAATCAAGCACCTTGATTATCAATGCAGACTGCATGGTGCTTGATTAATACACCTGTGGAAAGGGACCTGATGAAACCCATGAATAGGCGTGTGGACGATGTACCTTTAGGTTTTTGCGCCACAAGTTCAAAGAGATGAAAGACAACAGGTCGGGTGTCGTGTCACTATGAACGCATTCCAGTTGTAAGAAGACCATTATTCTCGATGCTTATCTCCGTTTTCTTGCTCTCTTATTGTACACGTAAACTGACTGGTGAGATCGGAATGTACCGTCAGTGAGGTTCGAGATGATCTAGGTGCGAAAGGATGGTGGCCTACAGTGACTCTGGCGTGCAGTCAGGTCGGAGAATATGTAGGCTAATACATGACTTCATAAGCCCCTAACGTTGAAGCTGGCTTAATACAGGCAGCAAATATTGTCAATGTCAGTGGCAATCTATTTGTATAGTAAAAAACAACAACAGTTGACCAAAGTGCTGTAAAACTGACTTTATTAATATTATGTATTTTAGCCAGCTTGGTTAACTTTTCACAGAGAATGTAAAAGGGCTCTACTTTTCAGTATTCCGAATACGAGGCACGCGACATGAAGTACATCAGCCATATTGATAAATCATAGGTTGTAAAGCTTTCATAATTTACTGAAAATAATTTGACAAAAACCTGACTACACTGTTTCACTGGTCAGGCTGGTGCCAGTTCCTCTTGCGTGGTAATCATGGAAAGCGGAGGTACCGCCCACTTGTTTTTTCATACCCAGTGCTCGGGAAAATTCCGTTCAAAAGAGCACGGAGGAGTCTGAAAGCTGCAGTTCATTATCCGTCCGACAAGACTCCGTGGCAAGGGGTATCTAGCTGAACCAAAGATCCTTGATTATTGACGGCTTCAACCCTCTCTGGCCGAAGTCGTTTGGTGTTATGCGGAAGACGTTATCCACTAGGTCAGCTCGCGCGTTGCGCTGTGCAGCTGTGCTTTTTATGCGCCACAACAGGTAATTCAGTGAACAAACAGGCTTACTTTAGCAAAGACTCATCAACCGTCTCTGGCAGCAGCAGTGTCCTGGGATGCGTTTCGCGATACTTGGTTTGAAACGCATTTATTCTGTTTGCAGTGAAATTAAGACGTGCAGTTACCTGGTAAGTAAAATTCACGTTAAATTCATGTATTAATGGTGTGATTCTTCTCTTTGTTTCAGTGCCTCTGGTGCCAGTGTTGTTGCCATTGACAACAAAATAGAGCAAGCAATGGTAAGAGTTTGTCTATTTATGCACAGTGGCCAAATTCAACATTTTTTATGCAAAGTCATTGAGAAAATGATATGCGTATTTGAACAGTTTATAATTCAGTACTTTTTATTGTCAAAGGACTTGGTCAAGAGCCATTTGATGTATGCCGTGCGTGAGGAGGTAGAAGTGCTTAAAGAACAGATCAAGGAGCTGTATGAGAGGAACTCTGTTCTGGAGCGGGAGAATGCCGTGCTCAAGTCCCTTGCCAACAGTGACCAGCTCTCCCAGCTGTCCGTCCAGCCGGCCACGGCCACCTCGAACAGCACTCCACCACAGCTGACCGGAGGTCAGGCCCCAGGGACAAAGATCCTCTCCCAGCCGGCTCATCCCCTGGAGGTCAGCAAACCCATCGCCACGCCTCCACTCCAGCCCAACGTCACATCTGCCTGAAAAATGCATCCTTCTCTTCTGTACTGGGGAGAGGAGCTGGACTAATATGCTTAAACAGATACGTCCTTAAGTTATTGAGAGAAAAAAAGAAAAAAAAAAAGTCTTGTCCCTCCATCGGCTTGTGATCAGCAAATGAGCAGTGCTTCAATGTTTGTGCTGTCTGCCTTCCCAGTGTTTTAGACAAAGGCGGTCTTGGATTGGGATATGGCTTTCTTGCTAGGCACTGTGTGGACAGGCCTGAGGACGAACACCACGAGGGGGACAGGTGAGCACCTGGCTCTGGACCAGGGGGCGGGCCGGGTCCCCAGAGGGAGTGGCCAAAGAGTATTGACAGAGCTATTTTTTTAAAGAGAATCCAGCCAGGAATAAAGGGGGTTTATTTTGTAGCTTTTGCTGTGTCATGCCATAAGAAGCAAGAGTCTATTTTTCAGAGCCACCATACTTCACACCATACATCAGCACAGTTGTCCAGTTATGTTATTTATTGTAGGGCTGCTAATTTTTTTTTTTTATTACCATTTGTATTTGTTTTAAAGCAAGAACAGTATCTGCCATCTGATTCCGTTCTGTAAGATGAGGGCCTTTGGAAACTTGATTGGTTTGAATTGATTTGGCAATTGCAGCAAGGTTCAGTCCTTTACCAGAAGTATATTCAAACACTTTGCAGACAAAACATGGAGGACTAGCTCAAACACTAAAGTCAGTTTAACTTGTGGATTGTATCTTTATAATGGTCATGACTCAGTATGAATGTACATTTGTATAGAGTGTAAAGTATTAAGTGCATAGAAAGTTTGTACAGGTTCTTGGGATGAGATCTTAACAGAATCTAAAGTACTTGTTTATGAAGAAACGTCAGTTCTCTTGGTAGTTTGTTTTAAGTCGATTGCCATACTCTCTTCCCTAACCTCAGAGTCTCACGCATAAGGTTTGGGGGCAAGGGAGAAAAGAAGCTGTGAAATTGTTCAACCTCCTTTGTAACCAAAGATGCAAAGCTGTGTCATCTTTATTTCTTTTTTTTGTTTGTTTGTTTTGCTCTTATAATTTGCTTTCTGTACTATTGTCATTACTTTCTCCACCACACTTTCCTCTATCTTCACCCTTTCCACTCTATTGTTTCTTTTTTTTTTTTTTTTTTTTTTTTTTGCTGTTTAGCATGTTCTGCATGATTTGTACTTGTCAAACCACTTTCTTACCTCATATTTGTATTCAGCACTCTTATTGTAAGATAGTAGTCTGTGAACATTGTAAATTTGGGGGAGGACAGAGCGAATAACTCATGTCGATGGAGGAGCGGAAGCTAGTGTTACACTAGTCTCAGACAATGAAGTGAGCCATGTTTTGTTCATTGAAATGTTTGGATTACATATGCCAATAGTTTTGTTACATTGCAAATTTTAATGTATTTAAATAAATGCAATATTCAGATCCAATTTGGATTAATGGCCTTTGATTTAAGGAAAAGTTCTCACCTTACACAATGATTACCATTTTCTGCATTCAATGCCTGGAACTGTAACTTCAAACAGACTGAATTAATACCACTTGCATCTTCTGGGCTGTTGAGCCTACCCCAAAGTCTGCTCCATATATTGGAACAAGTTATTGGAAATCGAGGACAGTAATCATGAATAACTACACCACTGTCAAATACGTTGTTGCCATGGTATTTCTAGTAAATTTGCTATTGAGGCCACATTCACATACCAAAGAAACATTTAACAAAAGTTTATTTGAAATATAAAACAAACTGCTCATTAAAAAAACATGTTTCAAACAAACATCTGACTATTCCACTGCATTCCACTGCATCATGTTTTTTTTCACAAAGGGAAAGTTAAAATGTTGGGCTATGATTTCACAGTTAACCCTCAGCTGCTAACATGATCTGAAATCAAACGATCAATGCATTGAAACAAACTGAACTCCTCTCAAACATAGACACTGCAAGAACAATGGCAGTTTCAAATAAAATTTAAAAAAGGAACTTGCAATCATATTCCCGAAAATCAAGTCTTCTTGGGCTGACGGAATAGCACACAGTACCATCAGCCATCATTGTTTTCTCCAAGTGACCACGTCTGTAAATCATGATAAATTCATGACTGCCCCCGGTTCCATGAGTGCATGTTCCCCTCTCTCATGTACAGTGAGTGTGGGTCAGAAGGCTGGTCTGTGATAGGGGCAGGAAACCATGTAACCTAGGATAAGCTTCACCGATTGGCTCCAGAAGGTGTCACTAGCCTACAGTGACATATCGGCTCCCCTTGGTGCTTTGGGCTGCTGCTGTTGTACGCCGCTCCTTCAGAATGCGGAACCGCTCGTTGAGAGTCATGGCAGTCTGCAGGAAGAGAGGTATAGTGAGCTCCTAATAAGTAAGTAAGTAAGCCATTACTTGATCAGTAGAAAACAAGAGGAATCACCTGTTTCCCAACGCTGTTGATATCGAACTGCAGAGAAACTCCTTTGGGGGGCTTTCTCTCCGGCTCCTTCTCCTTCTCCTTCTCCACCTTCACAGGAGCAGGCGAGGACTGAGGATGCAGAGACCATGCTCTGGCTGGTCTGAAGAGAGGATAGACAAATGTATTGATTAACTGCTAGTAAAAACACAGCTGAGAAAACTTTAAAACTGAGAAAACTTTATATATATATATATATATATATATATATATATATATATATATATATATATATATATATTCTCAATCCATCTTAATTTAAATTGTGCAAAATACAGCTATTTTATAATCTAGCAATGCGTAGCAATACACCTTAATCATACAAATTATTTGAAATTTGCAACGCTCTCGAACTGAGACTTCCCAGGATTAGAGATTTTTAATACAATTTTAGATTCCTAAGGAAAAGCCATTCATCCATGACAAAAGTTATTTAGTTATTATGTGTTGAAAGAGAAGCAAGACACTCACTCAGGTTGTGTCCTTGCAGAGGGATTGTCAATGCACACGGTCAAGATTCCACTGTTCGTTGTTGATGTGCGCCACCTTGTGGAAACAAAAGATATTACATCAGATAAACCCAGGATAATTATGTCTCAGAATCAACTGCAAATTCAGTAAGGTCAACATATATTCCAGAATTCTAGCAAAAATGTGATTTTACATACGGACGTGTTCTGTGCACAACAGGAGCTGCGTCACTCTTCTGAACTGAAGCTTGAACCTCAAATATCAAGGCATAAACAAGCAGATGCTAAGTATAGAACCACTTTTAGTTGTTCACTGCAATGCAATAAATCTTTTTTACAGCATCCCTTTATAACTGAATGAAAGACCCAGACAGTAGTATTCACCTTTAGACCTCTTCGGTGGAGGAATGTAGCTTGACGGGCTTCTCTCTGGGCTTGATGAATAGGCAGCGCCGTCCTGAAAGGTGGGTAATAAATAAATCACAGTCAGCTACTGAGCATATGACCGTGCCATTCCCACCATTGCTCAATCAGCTCATCAGTCCGAGTTTTCATTTTGCTTGTTCCCTTCCCCAGAGGACAGCGGCAGCATAGTATTTTTGGCATCATTTACATTTATTAAATTAGCATACACCTTTATCCAAAGTTTACTTACAAGTAAAGAGCAGTCAAGCCACTATGCAATAAGAGACAGCTACAGTTTACAATAGTATAGGGATGACCAAAGGAGAAAAGTTTAGGTGACAACAAATAAGGTACACTGTGTAAAGATAACCATCACCTGCGCTGCTGGATGGGTCTGCGTGGCAGTGTGTGTGGGGGCTTTGGGGCGTCGGTCTGCCTGTATGGCCGCCTCTGTGTGTTCATGCGCCTGCGCTGCCCTTCGTAAACAAACGGCCGGGATTTCTGAGGAAGCTAATGCATGAGGAAAATGTGGATTTATTTCTTCACAGACCAAACTCTATTACAGCAAGACATTACTTAAAACGATGTATGCCCCTTAATAGTTAAAACCCTTTAACTCTTTTTTACCATACTCAAAATGTGGCTAGCTTATATAAGAGTAGATGCACCTGGGAGGTATTCCAAGTACGTGGTTTATTGACAAACCCGGTAAGTTAACTCAGAGTAAGTAGTAAACCTCCTAATAGCACAGCGGTACGGCTTTATTCTCCTTACAAATCCATGCCATTGGGTTCTTGTAAGAGGTTTACCTACTCTGAGTTAACCAGGTTTGTCACATGGTGCTTACATGCATGGTTACATTACAAATGATCATGACAGACCATTTTACTATAACAGCAATCACATGCCAGGTTACCTGGTCTGCAGCGGCTCTGTTTAGTGGACTGATCCCCTTGAAGAGAGTGGCCGACTTCCGAGCGGCCAGGCCAGTGATCACCCCTTGACCACGCCGACGCTTTACCGGTAGTGGAACTTTATTTCCACGAATGCCGAATTTAGCCACACCCCCTAACCAGAACAGAACAAGTGTTGATATTTACCTATGTTATTACCTTTTCCCAGGAAAATAACTGACATTCTGTTTCTCTCACTTAAAAAAACATCTTTAAACAAAACAATGTTGGCAGTCGTTGTTAACCATGCATCATTGTCGTCTGTGGTTCGGTAGACACATGTCGGTATGTCGGTGGGTCGGTACTACATTCACTTTCAAAGAAAGATGATGAATCCTCAACCTCTTTGATTTGGGCCAACTGGTAATGATCCCGTCCTCCTTCCTTGTGAGAGACGACCCTTGGCTGGAACTTTGTGTTTAGTGGCCCCTTTTCTCGACGTCTGTCTTTGTTTTTTGTTCAGCCGGATAATGTCATCTGCAAAAATGAATAGATGCCTTATTGTCCACTTCATCCAAACTGACATCCTTGACCATATCACTGTGGCGGTACCGTAACGTAAGACCCAAATTAGGTTAAACTAAAAGTAAATGATTGCTAATGTCTTCAGAGTAGACTGAAAGTGTCTTAAGTAATGGTCGCAACGTCAGTCATACCGTAAAAGGTGCAAACTATGACATGTACAGTACATGCACATGTGCAGCAATATTTACATGACTTGACTGGGGCAATAAAGTTAGCTTTACATCCAGGTAGTAGTATCAAGACATAGGACGCTATGATTGCAACTGTTGTGATGTTAAGACGGGCACTGCACGAGTTTCCAAAAAAGAAAAAACTCGTACAAATAATTTAGTACTAGTCGAAGCTCGTATTTTTCTGAGCATCATGTGCATCATTGATCTACCTGACTACCTGGAGCACTACGATAGGGACTGAGTGGATTAGCTAGTTTACTGTTAGCTAGATTTTGCATCATACAGCCTTACCTAAGGACATGTCAATTTTATCAGGTTCCTCTGAAAAACCACCGGATCTAGCTTTGAAGTCCATTTTGTTGATATCTATATGAATATTTGAGCTACGATATATTTAACCGAAGACTATACGTTTGTCGGGCTGAAACCGTCTTCTCCTCCCCCACGCAGACATACAATATCAAATCCAGTGCATTGTGGGTAATATATCCTTCTTCGGGTTGATTACCCGCAGAGCAACATTTTACCGCCACCTAACGTACTGGAGGTGGTGTGGAAATTAGGGGGAGGATTCTGGGTTGCGGGCGTGAATTCAGCCAATTGCATTCGGGGATGTTCGGGTATGTTGTGCTTACAAAACCTCGTTTTCTGTTCACGTGGAATCGATCGTGCAAGAAACATATCACAAGGAACCGCTGAAAACAGTCTCTTAACATCCTTTCTTTTCTATTTCTATTCGCTTGGTGCATGCGGTAAGTTAACAACATGTAGGCTAGTCCTTTCGACATTAAGAAGCAAGATATCTGATATGAGTAAAGTAGTAGGCTATATTAATTCATTTCGTGTTTTCTTGTGAATGCAGAATAGTTGATTAATGAGCAATCCCGATAAACAGGTATCAATGTGCATTGAGCCAATTGCATTCGGGGATGTTTGGGTAGGCTATGTTGTGCTTACAAAACCTCGTTGGAATCGTGCAAGAAACACATCACAAGGAACCGCTGAAAATAGTCCCACATCCTTTCTTAACCTAGCTTTCTATTTAGTATCGCTGGGTACATGCATGCGGTAAGTTAACAAAAGGTAGGCTAGTTGTTTCGACACTAAAAAGCAAGATAGCTGATATGAGTAAATATAGGCTTAATTAATTTCGTGTTTTCGTGTGAAAGCAGAATTGTTAATTAGTGAGCAATCCCGATAAACAGGTATTTGCTTTGCTGCGTGTTTCAGGCGCAGACAGTACAGGCATTACATTAATAAGGATACAATGAAACAAGGATACAAGGAGTTTTATTTGTCACATGCATATCATTACTAAAGTAAAGAATGCAGCGAAAGTTGTCAGTTCCTTCGCCTGTTGTGCATATGGAAGGGGCGGGGGGTTGTAGAGGGCCAGGAGAAGTTCGAAAAGCATATTGGTGTGTGTGTGTGTGTGTTTGGGGGGGGGGGGGGGGTAACGAGGGATAACGAAATAAAGTTTTGCTATTCAAATAATGACGAAAGGGCCTGTGCTCTTAAGCTATCTTTCAGTTTCACCTTTTCAAATAATTACCCACAGAGACATTTGTTGTAATTTCTTGGCCTATTTAATTTTGGTAACATCTGTTTTGATTTGACATATAGGTTACTGGTCCTGTCTGCCTTTAGACACTTTGTCAAATTCAGACCTGCTGAAGCTGAGCTGCTGAGCCAGGCCTTCCCCAGACCCTGTTTAAGGATTTATTCCACATCGGACACCATCATGGCCCCCAAAAAAGCAGACCTCAAGCGCAATGCACAGTCACCGAATACAAGCAAGGCAAAACAACAGAAAGTTGACAGAGTGGAAGGATGGCTAGAAAGTGAAGTGGCTGAGCTACGAAGAGGGACTCGGGATATGAAGTTCAACAACAAGCGTCTCAGATATTTGTCTGATACCAAAACAGTTCAGCAAGGATCAGAAGGGGTGCTGTACTGGATGGGAAGGGATCAGCGAGTTCAAGGTAATGTAATTTGATTGATATCAAGAAATGGAAATGTTAGCATATTGACATTTTTGTTGAAGCTACTTAAACCAGTTTAATCTTTTTCTTTTTCTCTCTGTTGCTTGTGTAGATAATTGGGCGTTGATCTATGCCCAACAATTGGCCATCACAGAGAAACTACCCCTGCACATTTGCTTCTGCCTCATGCCAACATTTTTAGAGGCAACGTTTAGACACTATTCCTTCATGTTAAAAGGACTACAGGAGGTGGCCAAGGTATGGTCTTTTCAGTTCTGTCGCGCCATACATTCTCTGTGTGTTTGAGATGGATTGGATAGAGTATGTTTGTTAGCACTGATCAATACAAATCAAAATGGGAGAGTAAATGGTTTATAACACTTAAATAACAATGACTTTTTTTAGGAAAGCAGTGTTCTGGATATTCAATTCCATCTTCTCAGTGGCTTCCCTGGAGATACCCTTCCTGGCTTTATAAAGGAGTGGAACATGGGGGCTGTCGTAACTGATTTTTGGCCTCTCAGGGATCCAACTCAGTGGGTAGAAGATGTCAAAAAAACAATCAGCCCAGACATCCCTATCATTCAGGTAAACATGTCTTTTCACTTGATATTAACCAAAAAACGGTGAAAAGTATTTTTTTCACATCAAAGTCCCATTATTCAAAGGATCCAATTGGCTGCTTCTTGCCCTCATCACATTTTGCAGGTGGATGCTCATAATGTGGTGCCTTGCTGGGAGGCATCTGGAAAACTTGAGTATTCAGCCAGGACCATCCGTGCCAAGATTACTAAACTGCTGCCTACGTTTCTCACTGAATTTCCTGTTGTTGACAAGCATCCACACACAACCTCAAGAACCGCCAAGGTAAAACAAAATAGTTCTTTGACTTCAAAATCAAAATGCTTTTTGTTCCTTTCCACTGATGTAACGAGGCAAGGCTGATATGAGGCATTCACAAATGAGAAATAAAAGCAATCATCTTCATAGAATTTTTTTCTTCCCTTCAGGCAATAGATTGGAGTGAGACTCTGTCATCTCTGGAGGTGGATCGGTGTGTTGGTGAGGTAGACTGGGCGAAGCCTGGAACTTCAGGGGGCATGGCCACGCTGGAGTCTTTCATTGATCAGCGCTTGCGTGACTTTGCCCCTCTCCGGAACAACCCCAACGTGGCTGCCCTCAGCCAGCTGTCTCCGTGGATCCACTCTGGTCAGTGGCAACACCAGCAACTGGAGTACAATGCGGTCACATGAAAGCCCCAAATTTTCAGAATTAAAACAATCTTAATGATATATCAGTCAGCTAGGGCTGCACGAATTGGGGAAAATATTCTGCTGCGACTTTTCTGACAGATGTTGTAATTGTAATTAACAACATCATTTTTGAATGTCAGTGATTGATTTAGTTCAATATTCCAAATGCCTCTTTAAAGGGATATTCCACCATTTGGGGAATTAAGCACATTTTCCACCTCCCCTCGAGCAAAACAATTGACACCTGAAAATAGTCCCCATAGGCAACAAGCAGTAGTGCGTGATATCACTGCGCAAAATATCAACTGTTTTGCTCGAGGAGAGGTGGAAAATGAGCTTAATTCCCCAAATGGTGGAATATCCCTTTAAGCTGTGCAACTTCTAATTGGTGGGGATGCTGATGCATGATAAGTGCAGCACTCCAGATGACTGTGAAGCTCACCAATCAGAAGTGCTGTTTTTTTTCTGATGCACTAGTAGGCACGCTGCTCACCAATCTGTGGCACAGTCAAGGAGGATGATGTGAATACAAATATCACAAATGTGACAAGATTAACTGCGATTAGATATTTGGATTGGTACATATCGCGACTGTGCCCTACACTCTGCATTATGGAAGTCCCAGGAGCTGAACTGAGAAATGGTCTGCCAAATCAATAGCCATCCAGCTTGTTTTAAAGTATTGTTTTCTATATTCCATTTGCTTACATGTTGCTTACAATGTTAAAAATGGCACAGCACAGCTATGTCATATGTGATAGGATCATCTTGCATTACGCTCGTCTTAACTAACTGTACTTCCTCACAGGTAATCTCTCAGCCCAGCGCGTGGTCCGCCAGGTCCAAAAGAATGGCAAGAAATTCAGCGAATCGGTGGCCTCCTTTACAGAGGAGTTGGTGGTGCGCAGGGAACTTGCAGACAATTTCTGCTTTTACAACAAGAACTATGACAACATTGAGGGTGAGTGTTAACTATGATACTGGACTGGAGGTAAAAAAGATCAAAATGCCTAGCTCTTTGTCAGGTAGTCGGTGGAGTATTGGTTCATAAGCTGATGGAAAAATATGGATATGGTCTCTAACAAATGTTGGACTTACTTGGTTGCAAGTGTTGTGACCTGCCCCTGAGATTGTCGTTGTGTGTCATGAAGCCCACTCCCTGCTTTATTAGGTGCATATGAGTGGGCCCGGAAGACCCTGAAGGATCATGCAAAAGACGAAAGGACTCACGTCTACACTCGGGAGCAACTGGAACAAGCGAAGACCCATGACCAACTTTGGAATGCAGCCCAGGTATCAATACAGGAGCTTTTTCTGGTTAACACCAATATGTTATCATCAAACATATCAGAATCTGGCCTAAACTGGACACCCACAGTCTGAAAAAAACATTTTAACAACAATAGTGAAAGACCTGAATTATTCTGAACTAACCAGTGTCTATACCTAAATACAAAATACAGTTTAGAAAACAAGTTAATAAACATGTTACATTAAATATTCTAAAAGGATTAGATGTAAGGGCAGTGAAAACAGAATGGGTACATTTAATTAGATTTGCCATATGGTGGCTCTCCATATGGTGGAGGGATTCAAACGTCACCAGTTCAGAGATGTGTTACTTAAAGCTATATACAGTATGTAGGCTTACTTATAAACATATTATGCATTGTTAGATGTGGGACAATGTAATATGTTAACATTAATTTCAAAAGAATGGGACATTCCAAAGGAAATATGATCTAGATAAATTACGTTATTCATGTCCAAAGGGGAATTATGGTGTTTTGCAACATCCTTCTCTCAGCAACCAACTGTAGGAGCTCAAGTGTACTTCCAAGCACAAGGCCAGCTCTTTTAATTCTTGTAATCAACTTATTGTTGAGTGTTTTGGTGCCATTTGCTCTGATGCTTATGCCCGAACAGATGGCTGCGAAGAATGCAGTGACACTAGAAACAACAGACTGGTGAAAGATGGCCAACATCCTGCTGCACACATTAAAAGACCTAAAAAAAAAGCTTCCTCAAGAAGTATGGTCTGTTCCGTCCCTTGTTACAAATATAGAGTATGTGCTCATTAGCATTCCTTCATTACTTTATGGGGAGAAGCTATACAGTAATCTGCTTCAAAGCTAGACCCAGTGCTTGTGAAAATTGCTGTCACCACCAGCGGGAGCTTGCTTTGTTCTCCAGTGCTGGATGTAAATGAACATTTTGTTTTAGGGCTCCAATGTGATTCCACACAAGAACAACTCAGTTGAGTAATTAGTAGGTTGACTTCAAATGTCAACAAATAAAGTTTGGCGCTTTAGGCCCTATATAAGTCCAAGTTATCGTTATTATTATTATCATTATTATGAACAAGTTCATGCACAACGGTAACGCTTAGTTGCATTTTAGCCACTTTCCCACATGACTTCTAGAAGTCACCCGGACATACTTACCCGGGTAGAGGCACGACACGGACGGTTCCCACATGAGCCTTATGTCCGAGCGAGATACGGGTAATTGTGTTCAAACTATACCCGAGTAGGTGCTGAGAGGGGTAGGGCAATGTCAGCACTTGCAGGGGGTGGGAGATGACGCTAGATAAATGCATTGTTGTGCTGTGTTGCCTTGATGATGCAAACTTTACATCAGATCCAAAACATGTGTCATATAGATTGTGTGCAGGCTTGCCATGCACTGGTATCCTTTCATAGAGGAATAACCTGCCTCACTCAATGAATAAATATTATGGGAATTGGTTTTGTATAAGCTAGAAGATGCATGAGATGAGAGGTAATACATTATAAAAAATATTTGTGACATATTTTTTTATTTATCTAATGATCACATTTTTATTTTGAATGTAGATTCAGGTGTTGACTGAAGGGAAGATGCATGGATTCATGAGAATGTACTGGGCCAAAAAGATCCTGGAATGGACCTCCTCTCCGGAAGAAGCACTTGCTATCGCTATTTATCTTAATGACCGCTATTCTTTAGATGGATGTGACCCTAATGGATATGTTGGTAAGTCACTTTGCTTTTAGACTTAATGTAAACCTTGCACTTATTTGAAGATGATCCCAGCTCTCATAAGAGACATACCCAACAGGGTTTGAGATTGTTTATGAGATTCTTTGAGTGTGTTTTTTTCTGTTTAGGCTGCATGCGGCCCATTTATGGGATGCGAATCAGAGACGTACTCAACAGGGCTTGAGGTTGTCTGTAAGCCTACTCATGAACATGTTTTCTCTGTTTAGGCTGCATGTGGTCCATTTGTGGCATACATGACCAGGGTTGGGCTGAAAGACCTGTCTTTGGAAAAATTCGCTACATGAACTATGCTGGATGCAAACGCAAGTTTGATGTTGAGCGCTATGAGAAGATGTACAGCAAGAAGGTACCTAATTTCGAAAAATAAGCCTTGCATTATTGTTTCTGCATAACGTTCTGTGTTTCCGTTCTGCCACATTGTTGGATAGAAATGATGATTTCAGGCCAGAGGTCTTCATACTGTAGACAAGACTCAGAGCTCTGTGACTAAGAGGAGGGCTTTTTTTTTAAACTCAGGAACCTTTCTTACATGTTTTCTTGTTAACAGTTTGTTCATTTTAAAGATGTCATGGTGACATTACAAATAAAGTAAAAACGTTTTGGAAAGTAAATGATGTTTGTGACGTGTAATTAAGGTTTTCATGCATTATTAACCAAGGACCATGAACTTATGTCAGCACATTGATATTTCCATCTCCAAGTCTGTTCTTATGATATAACAGGAAGTAAAGGTAAATATTGCATGTTGTTATCATGTAGAGGATCCATCAATGCTCAGAACACAATGCTTTACCCACCACCAACCAGGGGAACTGGACAAATAGAGTTCCTGTTTTTATCATCAACCTTTTTGATGATATTGAATGATTGACGGGTTTATCTTAATTGTCTTGTGCATACCCTTAACATATGTATTTGTTCATAATTTCATAAATCATGATTACTTGGTGCATTCGTATATCGTCCCCTTATGGAACACGACTCTAGATATAATGTCCAAAAATGCATAATACAACTTCAAGAAACACCTCACCTTGCCTTATGAACAAAAATGTCAGATAGAACCATATACAGTAATTCTGAGGGGAAGAATAAATCTTTTAATTTTGTTTTCTGTGGACTGTGGACTGTGGACACCTCTGCAAGGGACATTTAGCACTGGGTCTTCATGCATGAAATACAGCAATACTTTTAAATAATGACAGGTTTAAAGTAAGGATGCAGAACATATAGAAGTATAGAGTTCCTGTAGAAAGTGTTCATCCCCTTAGGTATTTCCCCATTAACTCCCTAAGCGCCACCCCTACACTCTGTGCACCCTGCAGGACACAGAAACAGGCAACACATAGAATGGAGGGACGGAGCCCCAACAAAAGTCAACAGGGTTGCGAGACTACCGACTCCATTTGGCTGGACTGCTATTCATGTCAGTCACTTTAAGGGAGGGTGAATATTTGTACAACCACTTATCATAGATTATATATTCGTAATTGATTAACATTGCTTTGTAGGAATATCTACTTTCAGTTTGACATTAAAGAGAGTTTCGTAAATTATTATTAAAAGAAGGTTGGTTAAATTGATCAAGATAAAAGCAAAGGGGGGTGAATATTTTATTCTCACATCAGCACAGGGCTCTGCTGGCAACACTTCTGGGAAAGACCATGAGAGTACAAATCACAACACTACATATGGATAGAAATATAGCATTGCACAGTGATATAGCCTATTTCATTACATATCAGAACCATACCAAACCTTTTTTTCATGCAAGACTCACTCACAATTTCTTAAATCCACACACAGCTGTGGTAAATCCAAAGTGTCTGTTTTTTAGGGTTAACACATCTAAACATCCAGACTATTTAGTGTGTCCAGTTAGCAAATGTATTCAAGGCCAGATTGGGAGAGGAGGATTGTGGAGTATTTTGCACTTGGTCGTCAGAGTGGTTTCATACAAAGACTGAATGCATCTGGCCTCAGAAGTAAGCAGCAGATGTGTTCCATTGTAAAAGTAATACAAAAGGCACTTCACAATGTAGCTCCACAAATATAAACACACAATAACACATTAAAATAACAGTGATATCATATTTACAACTATGCCTTAAGTAACCATGTAGTGAGTATGCTATAAAGAGAGACATTTGAAGTTTGCAGAGGATTCACAATGTGGGAAGGGGTTCCTAAAGCTTCAGGGCAAGGTTAAAGATGCTCTTTCAGCTGTGGTAGGTCCATGTCTGGTATTCTGAGTTGACCTGCTGAGGAGGACTTCAGGGAATGAGCAGGCATAGTCACCAGACTTCAGTGAGGTATGTGGAACATGATTGTATAAAACCTCAAATGTGAGGAGCAGGATTTGGATTTAAGCAACATGCAACCAGTGAAGCCAAATGAGTATACGTTTTTGGCTAGTGGATTTGGAGCTTGTGATGATGCTCCCTGCAACGTCTCTGACTAATTGGAGCCAGTAGAGTATCTTATTTGAGCTTCTAGACTGGATGGAGATGTTCAAGTCAATACGGGATGTGACTTAATCATAGGACCTCCATATTGTGCAGGGGACCCTATGGTGATAGCTGAGCTCTCAGACGTCCAGTTCCTCATCTGGACAAACTGTCCTATCAGTGAGGTATGATACGAGCCACTGATGTACACAGCCTGGACTTCAGTGTTGGCTTGGCATTGTAGCTGGTGAGAAATGGTGTCGGCTGCACTGAGGTTCAGGAAGATGAGGTGGTGGCACTGCTTTTGGGAAAATGACCCTTGTAATATAATTGACATACAGTATGTAGTATCTGCTAGAACATGTATAAATGTAGAAATAAGGACAGAAACACAAAAGGGGTCATAGGTTACAGTCAGTGAGATCCAAGTTCCAAAATGTGTCTCCGCTGGGAGACTGAATTTCATTCATTTTTTGATGATCCACAGTAATTTTAGAGTTGGAAATGCAGCATTCAATAGAACTGTATACGAGTTTAGTACTGAAGAACATCACATTGCAAAACAAAGTTATATTTCTGTATTTTCATCCCTGAGATAAGTATAACTTTCTTGTTTTTCTTATTTCTTTTCCTTGTTTATAGAAACTAATTGCTTGCCTGAAGGCAATTTGCTTTCAAAGTGGTCTGTTCCCACCAGGAGTTCTGATATGTACACCATGGAAGAGCTTTGAGGTTTATGCATTGTTCCAATTAGTTAAGTCTTTCATATGATTATGTTTCGTGTAATAGAATTTGTAATTAGGACTCCCCACAAAGAGGATGAAAGAAGAGTACAATTCTCTTTGTTATATTTTGCAATTACTTTATTTTTCAAGTCTGTAACTTGCGTTTACACAGAAGTTCTGGAATGTCCTGTCCTGTGTTTCCTTTGAGAATGTCGTCATTACACTGTGGACCAGCGTCATTATGTTCAGTGTCAGCGTTGTCACTTTCACTCTCAGGACTTTATGTAAACCAAAATTATGTCATCATTGATGGTATCAACATTTTTTGTCCTTTAAAGGACTTTGTTCAAGTGGTCAGATATTTCTGGACTCTAGGTGTTTGTTATAGCAGTTTACCTGAGATGGACATGGAACATTTTTGTTTCTGCTAGCAGTTTCAGTTGAACCCTTTAACCTTTGAAAAGTGTGATACGTATTCACATTAGTATTCAGAATGCAAGCAGGCACAAGGCACAGAATCCTGTACCGTTGGGAGTCAACCTAAAAACCTTTTGTGGGAAGTTTTTGAAAGGGAATGCTTAAGTATCACATTTTGCCATATTAACCATACAGTGATTCTGGACCTCTGGAGAATTCAGTCCTTCTACTGAACCGGTCCACTTACTTCATAGTGTTAGAAAAGCAAGCGATGCAGGCCCAAACTATCTGGCATCTTCTGTTCACCACTGTGCGAGCAGGGTGCACTGACATCCACAGTAAGTGGAAGATGCCTTACTTGAAGCCTCACAATAGTTTCCACTGTTTCTACTACGGTATCTTTACTAAACTTATCTTTTGCATTCAGTAAACTGTCCTCAGCAACGAGCAGCTATATAAAATAAATTCAACACAGGCATACCAGTGGGACGTGTCCTGTTTGTCACTGCTCTTCCATGGCCTCAACTCTACTGGGCCCAATTGAAGCAGTACTTTTGATCTGGTCCTGACAATAACACAAATATTTGGTCCTTAATCCTTAGTTTTCACAACAGCAACATCTTCATAAGAAGAAGTTTGTAACTCTACAAAGAGAGGGTATAAACAGTCTTACAAAACACTCTACACAGTATGTGTTCGTAAATGTTTACATTGCTGAAACAGAACATTTTCACCACCATCATTGTCAAGTCAAGTTTATTTATATAGCGCATTTTATCTACATAGAGTTCATTTAATGTGCTTTACAAGAAGTAGCCTAATAGCTAAAAGCAGAAGGGCAATGGTCGAAGGACAGTTCAAAAAGTAAAGAATTAAAAAAAACATGTAACACATAAAGTAATCGTACTGTACAGAAGCATAAAAGGGCAAAGTTTAAAAGGGTTTAAAAAGTACTACCAAACACCCAGTGAACAGCATAGATTCTTGAAGTAGTCCCAAACTGTGTGTGCACATATATATTTCCTTTCATAGTCAAAATGCCTAACCACAGGGCTCGATAGTTCCTCTCTTGGAGTTAACACTCGCAGTTGAGAACGTCGTGGCTCGTCTCGTCTCGTCGGAAATCTTTGGTCTGAACCATACTTTAGAATGAGGAAACTACTTCACAGAATCCCCCTTTGCCCAACTTGGACAGCATACAGTAGTACTACAAGGAACAATAGTACTCACCCTTTGTCACTATTACCAATGCACATTTAAACAAGAGGACAAAAACAACCACAATGACTTAAATTAGACCCCATTATAGACAGCCAATAACCATAGTGACTGGGTCTGCATGGTCTCCCTATTGGAAATCCTATTTTCATCTTATAATGTTACTTTTGTGTTTGGTATGTACTGGGAGCATATTTCCACAAAGGGAGGAAACGGTAGCTTGTCTGTATGCATTGAAGGTGCTTGATCTTAAGGATCTGATGCGACACTACAGCCCACTCCCATATGTGAAATTGCATTTCTGGTAAAAAGGAATTAAAAGACTGATACATTTAGGCTGTTGTGTGAATCTAGCAGGATGGTCTAATGGCAGATCTTGTGACATGAGCTTATTCAGTGAAGCAATAATTAAACAACGCCTCTTCCCATCTCCGTCCCATTATGTGCTCATGGCCGTGTTGATGTTTAGGAAGGGGCATAAATTATTCTCTTTGTTTAACTACATCACTGTGCCCACTCTTTCGAGCTCAGTCTAGCTGGCTATGTTTGTGCACAATGCTATAAACAGTACCGTCTCCAAGGCATGACATTGCAGATGTGGGTCGTCATACAGATTTCTCTCTCACAGACACAGAACATAAACAATACATTCATTTACACCGCTGTCCATGTTGTATTAGATAAACAGAAGTCAATCCTACACTGTTACCTCGCCATGAGGGAAAAAAACAAGTCATTAATCTACATAAGATAATTAGGAGTTGTCAAAAAAAAATTGCAACTTGGTGTGCATGTAGCCCCAAACTGAGGCGTAGGTTTAGGATATTAAGTAGTTTATTTATTCATGTTGACACACATGTCACACACAGAGAGAAAAAGAGAGAGAGAGAGAGAGAGAGAGAGACGCAAAAGCAAACACATAGAATGAGTTGCAGGGGATGGAGACAAATTGATAACTTGATGTATTTCTTTTCGAGGGAATGAGCAGGTCTGAGCTACAGTCATGTTTTGTACCATAATGCTTTAAATGCTTAAAAGTACATCTAGTTCATATTTTAAGGCAGATTTTCCAATGACAAAACACACATTGCTTAAAGGAACACGACAACATTTTGGGAAATTGATTTGCCGTCTACCGCCGAGATAAAAGGAAACATATGGTTCTCTTCTGCTTGCGATAACACAGGCTGACACCCACCAAGGGGGAGCTCTGCTCATTTTCAATAGAGCCATGTTGTTCAGGTCACCGGGTACTGTCTGTTGGTAGGGTGGAAAAAGAAAAGAGATAGATGCTAGCTTGAGTACAAGGACTTTGCAAGAAGTGATCAAGGGAAGTGAGTAGAGTTATGTGACTGACCACATGTAAACACTGGATTTATACCAGTAGAACAGAGTTGTCTGCTCTTTTGCAAAACCACAACAATCCGGCGCAACCAGGGCAGGACAAGACAGTGTAGGGTAAAAAGAGTGCCGGTGATGTAACCTTCCTTTGAAATGTTAGAGTCCTTGAAGAGAATGGGCAATGAAGCCCTTGATAAGAATCATCAGGTGTGATTGTGCGTAAACGGGGCATTGGCATACCTGAAGATACACCCATATCAACCAAGGTGCTACACTCATTACGTCAGTAATTAAAGGGCAAACGGCCAAACAGGTCAAAGGTGATTAAAAACATGTTTGTAGACAAGCATAAAGGCTTCAATGTCAAGGTCAAGGTAAACTTTTGATATCCCCTCAGGGAAATGCATGTGGTCGACCTTGCATGTTCACAATACAATGAGAAGAAAGGTATGTTCATCTTAAATACTATATTTTTACATTAGAGAAAGCAAGTTAAATCTAATACTTCATTTTAGAGGTTCTAAAGTGATATGTATCCAAAATGCTATTCTACATAGTAGGGAGGTTTTTTAAAAATAATAATATCACCACCCCCGTGTGAGGGTGTGATTTTCTCGATTTCCCAAAACTTTAGTGATGCAGGGGAGCCACGATTGGCCTGCTTGTAATGCCTAACCATGGCATATGTTAAATGGGTACGAATTGCTGTGTCTTATGATCAGCAACTTTGTTTAAGTTGACGTTAAGCCAGTCCACAGGGACACTTTAGAAGGGCTGCACTGTGTGTAGGCTACTGCTGCAGTTAATAAATGAAGAGATGGGGTATTTCTTGCCAGATTGGGGATGTGAGAAGTATTTTGCATTGGTCAATTGGAGCATTGCGCACAATTTTCACATTTATAGAAACCCAGAGGTAGACTGGGAAGCCAAGTGGTCAGGGATGGGGTGGTCGTGTCTGAGTGGACCTATCGGTCACATTTGCATAAATAACAAAAAGAGTTTTCTTGGCATGCCTTTGAAATAATCTGTTAGCATGTAGGTCATATCTGAAGTTCTTTGTCTTTGGAGACTTGATAAACCCAGGATTTTTTTTTTGGTAATTTTCCAACAGTGCTTATTAAATGTTTTGCTTCTTACCATCCTACTCACTGTTGGTTAGGGCAAGATGAAATGGGTCCAGGAAAGATTGTCATATAGAACCAGTTTTATTTTTAAACTTCTTAATTATTGTTTTAATTGATTATATGGGCATTTTCAGGTGAGTCTATTTATTTGTATACCCAGTTTTATATTGTTTTGATTTTAAGGCCAAGATCAGTTGCCATTTAGTCAACATTACCAGGGGTGCCAACAAATGGTGGGCGGGCCCTGTATTTTAATTTGTGTGATTAATGCACAAATTTATATATATATATATATATATATAAAGCATGAAACCAACATTTTGCACATCTAGCATTTGATTTACAACTGCCCCTTTCACATAGGCTACATAAAGTAAAAAAGATATTTTATTATCTTGTATTTAACATTCCCAACCAGTTTTATTTCCTCAAATGTGAGTCAAAACAGCAAAGCTTTCCTGTTGTAGAATTACAGCAATATGGACATGATTCATTGTAATTGTCTATTCATTTAAACATGACATTTACGGTATATTCACCATTAGTAATTAATACAACTAAACATGCATTTATTTTTGCCAAATATACACCACCAAAACATATTAAGTATTACAGTGCACTAAACACAAATACATGCTAATAGCTCATTTGTATAGTAAAGTAAGCATTTTGTGTCAGGTTTTCATTCTAAATTATACTGTATGTGCTCATATAGTAATGCATCATAGACCAAGATTTTATGAGCTGATTTAAAATGATTGAGATTGTGAAAAGCTGTCTATTAGAAGTGATGATGAAGTGGATAATCTCTGTTATGACGGCAGGCCAAAACAGACACCTTTCTAATAGGTTGTGCTCCGGGAGGTGACAGAGTATCGGCGATGGAGGGACTGACACATCACTTCCTTGAACATCTCTCTGAAGCGCGTGGACAAGAGGTTGTAGAGGACGGGGTTCACGGCTGAGCTCAGGTAGAAGAAAACCCCAGAAAGAACATGGACCCATTCAAAGATCATGTACCTCTCCTTGGTCCAGCTGTCAGACTCCATGTAACTCCACAGTACACGATCAATGTGGAAAGGGGCCCAGAATATGGCAAACACCACCACCAACACACCTGTGGCA
The DNA here is from genome assembly GCF_963854185.1 of Sardina pilchardus. Lineage (NCBI taxonomy): Eukaryota > Metazoa > Chordata > Actinopteri > Clupeiformes > Clupeidae > Sardina > Sardina pilchardus. The sequence continues at coordinate 10,508,113 of NC_084995.1, forward strand.
CAGAAGATTAGTTAAATCACACTTTTGTCTTTCCTGGGAGAACATTAAGGTTAAACAATTTTTCCAATCTCATTTCAGTTTGTAACATTTGACAGAAAGAGGACAAAACAGATATGTTTATGTATATATTCAGACAAAGTTATTTTAGTAGGCTATGGCCATGTCCACATTACTCTAGTAGTAAGTAGTAGAATCTTGTCTGAACACAGGTTAGTACAATGCAGCACATTTGAATTCCTTTAAACTGTAACTCCTGAGTTGAAACAACCGAGGATCTATTAAGATTGTTGACAAGTTTAAACTTTTGATTGAGAGCAATATTACGTAAAATCCGTTGGGATTTGAGCAAGTTTTTGCATTATCCCTGAATGGGCTTATATAATGAGCTCAAATATAACCACACTACACTTCTGAGGCCGCACGAAGAGGGTCTTTACAGACAAATTGAAGTATTGAAAGTATACAGAGAGGTTATAACAAGACCTGTATACCGTCAAATCTGCGGGCAGTTCTGTCTTGCAGCACTGCACAGATTTGGCTGAACGTAAGGCATGTTTGTATTGATAAATTCAGCCAGATCTGCACAGCATTGTAAGATTGAACGTGCCCACTGGTTGGACCAGGAAGGAAATGTTCTTCCCACAAATACAGGTCTTGTTATTACCTCAAAGTACATTTTCAAGTTTACAATACTTTGATTTGTCTGTAGCAACCCTCACCACACTAACATTTTGAGCATTATCAGTGATTTCAAATGTGTTCGTTTTTTAACATGCTAGCTGCCCCCTTAGCTTTCAAGCCCATTCAGTAAAAATGCAAAATATAAAGTATAGCTCAAAACTCCTCCAATTCCAAAACTCCAAAATGTTGCTCGATCAAAAGTTTGAGCCTGTTAACTACTGTAAATAGACCCATATGTTGTTTTTACTCTGTAGTTACTCTTTAAATAATAAAAAAAGACGTACAGAGCATTTTGGTAATTTGTTGATGGCGTCTGTTTTGCTGAGTTTTCTGTTGACGGTCCAAGCCCAGGTTTGTCTCAAGGCTGACCTCAGTGACCTGCTGTATGAACACCTTCTCCCTGTGCAGCTGCAGCCCAATCAGCAGGTACAGCACACCCATAGTGATCATGGGCATCAAGAAGAACACGAGCGCAGTCACCTGGACCAGCAGCTTATAGATCCAGGCAGGTTTGACCAGGCTACAGATGGCTGACTCAGGGAAGTGCTGGCCAAACTTGGGGGGAAGGTATCTCATGCCGTGCAGACTTGTGTTGGGCACCGCACACATGACGGAGAGCCCCCAGAGTGTGAGGATGACCCGCTTGGCGTGGGCCTTTGTGGCAATGTGCCTGACACTCAGAGGATGCACCACTGCCAGATATCGCTCGGCGCTGAGGGCAGTCACGTTGAGCACAGACGCGAAGCACACCGTCTCAAAGAGGAAGGTCTTGAAGTAGCAGCCTCCCAGGCCCAGGAGGAAAGGGTAGTTATTCCACAGCTCATAGAGCTCAAGGGGCATGCCCAGCAGCAGCACCAGCAGATCGGACACCGCCAGGCTGAAGAGGTAGTAGTTGGTCGGCGTCTGCATGACCTTGTGGCGGGCGATGACCGTGCAGGTGAGCGAGTTGCCCAAGGCGCCCACCACAAAGATGACCAGGTAGACGACACACACTGGCAAGAAGACCGGAGAGCGGCGTGGTCCCATGTACTTCTCCAGGTAGTCGTTGTGGCTTAGACACAGGTCTGGTAGGTCTTCAGCACTGATGTTCCAGTCACAGTGCTGGCCATCTGCATCCACACACCAGGCTGAGTTATGGTGGAGGAAGTGGGAGGAAGAACAATTGAACTGCAGCATCTGGGTGATGGATTCAGCAACCTCCTGAAAGTGACAGTAAGGCATCGTAAAGTGGCACTGTTACTAGTGAAGACCATGCAGAAATGTTCTTTGAAACCTGATTAAAACAATAGCCTAATTAGGTTATTACATTTATGGAAATTAATTGAAGGTTGTGCAGCACCAAAGAAAATGTAATTTGGCACCTCAAATAATAATAATAATAATAATAATAATAATAATAATATATTTTATCTGTATTGCTCATGACATTCACAGGGAATTACCACACAGTGCAATGATAATAATAAATTAAAAAGCAAATGGCATTAAAACAGAAAAAGACAGAAATTTGAATAAAAAATGGCGTGGTGTATGAAAGCCAGCTGGGTGAGAAGATAATGATTTTGATGTTTTTGTATTTGGCACTCTCATCAGGATCCTAGCAGCAGAGTTTTGATTGTATAAGACAATGAGAAGTGCGTCCATGTGGCAGGACAGACAGTCGGCATATCACAGACTCTGGTCTACTATTGCATTCTATTGGAAGCATATTGATTACGTTTGCCTTCGATCCTCAACCTCAAAACAGATGACAATGAATGGAGACAAAAAAACAAGTTCTCCCTCTCTGTGCATCTATCAATCTATCTTTCTATCTATCTATCTATCTACCTATCTATCTATCTAGAGAGAAAAAAATCACTGAAACCTTTCTATCAAGATAATGATCGTTGATGATCGAATGATTTCTCCTACACATTCATAGGACTAGACATGCACGTCCACATTATATATAATACAAATGCTTTACTGATATGCAACATCTCAGACATTATGATTATATGCTGAATACTCAACACAATGAATGAAATGTTTAGCTATGTGACATTATCTTGACTTACCTCTGGGACTTCTTCTGTCGTGACGTTCTTGTTCATGTTTCAGGAGCTGAGCAACAGCTTCAAAATCGTACAAATCCTGGCTGCTGCGTTTCTCTGGTATTCCAGCAATTTCTCCTGACTTCTGTCCAGTTCTATCTCTAAATGCTGGCCCCACACTGACTAAGAATTCAGTTCAGTTCCACAGGGACTGAGGTTTGTTTCTAAAGCTTACTGTTATTAGGTGCCTCCCCATTCACTGTCCTCCTCTCTCTCTCTCTCTCTCTCTCTCTCTCTCTCTCTCTCTCTCTCTCTCTCTCTCATATTGCCCTCCTCCCATTTCTTACGTCTGATTCCCCTACCCTCCCAGTATGCCTCTTGACATGTTTTGGTGACATGTTTTTGCTCTGTAGTACTTTGTTCGTGGAGCAGGCTACAGTACTTGGCAATGCTCGCCATTTCTTTATGCAGTTACATGATACGACAACTGCTGATTTTGTCCAGGTGTTGCGTGACTGGATAAGGCAATTGTAGTAAATAGTTATAAGTAGACTTATCAGAGCAGAAAAATAATCATTCTATCTTTTTATACAGCCACTATGGAAAGGCCTTTGTTACCAGAAGAAGCTTCATTGTCAAATATCTTTTCTCATACATCGCATTCAACAAATTTGTAAGAATTCTCACTGTAGGTCAACAGATCCTCTTCAAAAAATATCTTGTATACTGATTACTTGACCTTTCAGAAATGTTTATAAATGTTATATGATTTTTTCCCAAATGTTTATATGCTCTGTACTAAAGGCACTATTAAAAGAGCTTACACTGCCACCTGCCCGTGTTATGAAAATCCAGGCCTCCTTGGAAGTCAAGTGCTGCCCAGCAATTCTGTTCTCTGTGTTGACATTTCCTTGCTGCCAGTGTTGACATTCGCTTTCCACAATTGTATCATTTCATTTCTCATTTCATCTGCTTACTTTCCATGCATCCTTCTGTTTTGTGTCCACTGATCACAATCATTTGTCTCATTTGTTGCTGTAAGGGAGAATAATTGAAGAACCAAATCACAATTTGCATCCTTGCATTCTTTTTGGTAAAAACGGACATTTAGCATTATGCTGTTTAGTACTTTGTACTTTGCATATGATTGATAGAGCGGTAGTAGAGGGGACACTCTAGAAATGTTGATGAGCCACCGTAACTGTAAAAAGAGAGCACTTAATGGAAGTGCTTGTTCAACAACACTTGAAATGTAAGAATGACATCCATTGAATCCCATCCTTCTTCGTGTTCTTACTCGTTATGGGGCCTACAGATCCTGGACGTTAGAAGTCTATAGAGCCAGGCCATGAGAAGATCTCGCTGAGCTTGCCATATGAGCCCATAATCAGTTCTGTCAGGGCCCAACGGCCCACACATTACAAGCATTATATTAAGCAGCATTTCATGAAGGTGCATTATGATCAGGAATCAGTAGTCTACAGCTACTGTCATGCAGTTAGCGTTTATAGGCCATATCTCACAGTATGAATTCTGTCTTGTTTAACATGTCACAGCAGACTTCCGCTGTACTGCGGAAAAAGAAAAACATTTACCGAAAAGGCTAATTGAACACATATTCATCAAGCACTTAAGACTCATTATAAAGCACTCTGGCTGAGATGTGTTTGTGTGTGTGTGTGTGTGTGTGTGTGCGTGTGCGTGTGCGTGTGCGTGTGCGTGTGCGTGTGCGTGTGCGTGTGCGTGTTTGCACAAACAATACAAATCATTGACCAAATCAAATCTACAAAATAGTTTAACAACTAGCATATCATGTCTGGTATCACATTAAAGCTCTTTTAGAAATTAATATGGCTATGGAAAAGCAGGCTACTCTGTGAGTCAGATGTGTCATATTCATGTAGCCTACTTCACAGATAAAGGCGATTCATTGCTTGTGCAATCAATTATAACACTTTATCTAATGGTGTTTCCCCTGGAAATAAAAAAATGAATAGTCACTAAGAACTGGTCTTGCATTATTCAGATTATGCTTAAATTCCAATAACTTTTCTTGAATGAAACTCAAGGGACACATAACACAAGTCCTTATTCACAATACCATAATGCAGTTTTAGGCTACTGGTAGCCTAAGGCTGATTTTTATTTATTTAATTATTAATTAAATATTTTAATATCTTAATTATTTTAAGAATACAACAACCTCTTTACATGTAACATCTAAAACACATCTTCATCCTTTTGAATGTATATTCATGGGTTTCATCAGGTCCCTTACCACAGGTGTGAAATCAAGCACTTTGATTATCAATGTACTGTAGACTGGTGCTTGATTAATACACCTGTAGAAAGGGACCTGATGAAACCCACGAACAAGATTCCTTTTGATGTGGCATGTGTTCTACTAGAAATTGGAATTAGCATGATATAAGTGAAATAGGGTGCAGATTCTATAGATTACATCTGACTGCAATTTACAGCAAGAGTTTTGGCTCTATCCAATATTCAGGTTACTGTTTTAGAAATTTGGTAAATCTTTGCTTATTCAATTATTTATTGAAACCTAGGCCGCAGTATGTGAGACTGAGTTGGATGTGTTAGTCTGCAGCACAGGGGCCCCACAAGGTACAGTAGACTCTCTCTTCGCCCTGTACACATTTGACTTGCAGACAACTGTCTCCGATGGCACAGCCAATGTTGGCTCTGTAAGAAAGGGGAATGATCTGAAAGAAGGTCATTGCCAATGTTGTTAATTGGTGTGGAGGAAACTGTTTGGATGAGTGCCAGTAAGACTAAAGAGATGGCAATTGACTTTCACAGCAAGGCACCATCATTTACACATTGAGCATTCAGGGAGCAGCAACAGAACTGCTTAGTAAAGGCTAATGCCTGGGTGTTCACGTTAACAGCAGACTGGACTGGACAAAAAGGGCCAAAGTCGCCTCCATCTGCTTAGAAAACTGAAGTCCTTTGGTGTGTGCAGGTCACATAAGGACCTTTTCAGGGTAAAGTAGCATCTGCAATTATATACGCAGTGGCCTGTTGAGGAAATGGTAGCTGAGAGGGACAGAAAGAGGCTAAATAATCTGGTTTGGAGTGTTGGCTCTGTCATTGGCTGCTATCTGGACTCCATTGTGGTGGTGGGTGAGAGGAGGAGTGCTATGGGAGCATAAGTATTTGACCCCTATGTTAAAATTCCCATAGGAGTAAGAGGATTTTAAAAAAAAATGTATTTACTATTTGGATCCAGGATATTATGCATCCTGATAAAGTTCCCTTGGCCGCATTTTAATTCCCTTTGGAATTAAAATAGCCCCACATCATCACATACCCTTCACCACAGCTAGAGATTGGCATGGTGTTTTTTTCCAGTTGGTCAATTAGTGTGGAGTTACACTTGCTGCAGACAACGCTTTCGTGTACGCATCATGTATTTTGCGGTCGTTTGGTGCGTCGATCGTGCACGTCGTCGCAAGCGAACATGACACGTCCGCGAGATGCAATACAAGAAAGTAGGGGGCCATGGCAAAAAAGTGACTGCAAGATGCATTATCGACATCAAAGCTGGGGGCAATCATGAGAGTAAACAATGGCACATGGCCACATCCACATCTGATATTAGGCTATATAGTCTCCCTATAGCGAAGACCTCCAGGGCGATGCTGCAGTGAATCTGTACACAGGACACAGGTCGCATGCGGGCGCATGCTTGGTCTAACAGCAAGTATAACTCCACACTTAGCCTGTTTGAGGCGCTCAATGCAAATATATAAATATTAAAAAGGAAAAAATAGCCTACTTAAGTGTGCCTGTTTTTAAAATTACTTCTGTACTTTAACTTTATTAACATCTGACTTTGCAACTTTCACTTGTTTTGGAGTAATAGGCAAGTTGGTGTTTTCACAAAAGTAAAGGTTTGTGTTTGTCCACTCAGCAGTTTCTATCTGCTAGTCATTAGGATGCTGAACCGTCCTTGGAAATCCCCATATGATGGCACATAGTGTTTTTTGTTTGTTTGTTTGTTTGTTTTTACCCTCTTCCTCCTTCTCTCCATCTATTCATTCTCTCCATTTATTTATTTATTTTTTCTTTTTTATTTATTCTTGAAGTTGAATGGACACTTACGCACAAGGCATGCTTAGGCCTAAATGCTATTTATGATGACAATAAACTTTGAACTGAACTTTTTTCCTTAAAAAAAAAAAAAAAAAAAACTAACTAAAAACTCACTAAACCACATACTTGGAATATCTGGTGCTGTGTGACAGTGGGAGTGGCTACAGTATAGAGCGGCGAAAGTCAAAGTATGCTTACCGATATAATCCTAAACAGCGTCAAATTTGGAACTGCACTCAGGCCTAACTTGTGCCCGTAGACAAGGGCGGTGGTGAGGGAGTGAATTCGGATGATGTCATTTTTGGGACGGGCTCAAGTAGTGTGTCAAAGCGATACCCATCAAATTATGAAACATTTCATCTAGGCAACATTTTTCAACAATCTTTAAGTAACACCAAAATCTATGTTACTGGAACTTGGTTTACAGTAGGCCTAGCCTATGTACGTAAGCCCACTGCATAGAAGAGCAGAGTCAAGGTATGACTCACTCACCTAGCCTACATTCACGACTGCTAGCAAGAGGCGTATACTAGTTGCACTTCCTGATGGTTCTGAACGTGATAGGCAAGAATGAGGGCAACACTCAAATGAAACAGAATCTCATGGCTAGACTTACGTAGCCTATGCGTTTGGAGTAGACTGCTAGAACACAAACTGCCAGCCTATGGAGCCAACAAGTTTACAGGTAGGGTAATAGAAGTATATTAGAAAAACTTTACTATTACAACAGACGGCAACTTGTTCGTAGGGTAGCTAGACGTGTTGTGGTCGTCTGTGGAGTGCTAATAACATTCGCTACCATCTGATCAGATCAGGATATTAATCAAACTACAGTGAACAATGTAATCCGATAAGCATTTGTGATCACCTGTAGACTTGAACTGGATGCTTTGCCAGTAAGGGCCTTTAGTAGCCTATTTGCTTATGCTGAGTTTTTAATTTTCTTACCCTGAAAAGTCTTTAGTGATTTTGTACAAATATGAAATGTTAATGAAATTAGTAGCTTAACCTATCCTCTGAAGCTTTCTACTTCAGAGGTGCAGTAACTACTTCATTTAGGCCTAGGCTACTTAATTACTGTACTTAAGTATGATTTTTGAGTAGGCCTATCTGCACTTCACTTGAGTATTGATATGTTTTGGAAACTTGTGACTTTTACTCCACTGCATTTAAAGGACAATTATTGTATTTTTCACTCCACTAGACTTACATTTGAAATATGCATTAAGTATTTGTTACTTTTAAACCCTATTTGATTATTTAAATGCAATAATGTGATAGACTATCTTAATTTTTCAATAGTTCAATTTGAAATTCGCTGAATTGGCTATGGTAATGATGACCGCAGATTATTCATCAGAACATCCTCCATGTAGCCTAGGAGAATCAAGACAAACCTGTTAGCAACTGAGAATTTGAGAGGTGGTCTGGTGTCAACCAGGCTGTCCTCTATGATCATTGCAAAATCGAAATGAAATAACCAAACCAAATCACCTGACCTTCACCATAGCTAGATCTTTAGCCCACATTATTAAATGATAAATAATCTATTCATAATTGAGTTATTAGATTATTGCATCCATTTGAACAGTTGCAAAGTTATGAAAATAGGTAAGAAGTTTTTGTTGGATAAGGAACTAAAGGTCTCTTCAAGTCCTACAGACCAAAGGATACACATGACCAAATAAACTTTACATTTCAATACATTAAAAAGGAAAAATACTTGTACTTCTGAATAGGCCTACTTAAGTATTTTTAACTTTCACTTGTATTGGAGTAATATTTGACATAATGTATCTATACTTTCATTTAAGTAAAGGAATTGTGTTCTTCGTCCACCTCTGTTCTACTTGCACTGTAGGTTAAGTTGGTAAAGACGGACAACATTATTTAGATACAAATCATGATGCTTGACAAAAGCATATTTGTTTTAATTTGACCAATAATTACTCTCAATATGGTCATGCTTTTGGGCCCTGCATTTATTAGGTGTTCTTATCACCAGATAAGCTGTAATAATGGGCTACTACATTACTAAATATATATTTACAAGAGTATTGTATTAATATTGTTATATCAAAACAACTCTTATTTAAGAAAGCCATAGCTGTGGCAAACAAGGCCTCCCAGGAGGATGAGGCAGGGAACTTTGAAGAGGCTATTAAATCTTACCAGCATGCAGTGCGGTATTTACTGCATATAGTGAAACGTAAGTCATCATTTATTTACCATCTAATATACTCACTGTAAAATATGCAGTATTCCACATTTTCTGCCTCTCTCACACACTCTCACACTTATACTGTATACACACACACACACACACACACACACACACACACACACACACACACACACACACACACACAGACACTGCCTACCTATCCATCTGTGTTTCTCTCTCTGCAGGTGAGCCACAGGGTAAAGAGGGTAACCAGAAGATAAGAGACAAGTGCAAGCAGTATCTGGATAGAGTGGAGGAACTCCAAGAATGTCTAGATAACAAACAGGTCTTCACAGCAATAGTAGTGTTATATGCTGTATCATGCAACTATTTTTATGTTTATGACACTTTTGATCAAAGCAACGTACTGTATGCAATAACAATAACTTTCATAATAATTGTCATGATGGCAATAACCTTAAACATACAAACCATGACTCTGAGACAGAGTCAGTTAATCAGTTAAATAGATGCAAGGTGAACAGGTGAGATTTTAAATGATTCGTGAAAATCTCCAAACTATTGCTAGAATTCATTCACTCATTCCACTAAAAAGGAATCACAGACACATACACTAAATGACTGTGACGTTTTAGTATTAATGGAAGGCTGCCGAGGCTCAGAAGAAGAATAGGCCTACATTGGTGAAGGGGGCTGCTATCACAGAATTCAGATAGAAAGGGGCAGATCCAGTCAGTGTCCAGGCCAGAGTGGGGCTTTGCATTTAAGCCGATGAAGAGAAGCTAATGATTGTATCCTCTTTGGCTGATTAAATACCAGATGCACCGTTGCATTCTCAATAACCTGTATTGATCTCACTACACAGGTAGGCAAGCTAACACTGCATCACAGTGGGCCGGTTAGGAGTTAACCATGACCTGCACAAGAAGTTGTGAAACGTACCGTGCGGGACAGGGTCGGATCATCTAAATATTGTATAATTATGAGGTTGACAATTATTGAAATTAAATTAATTGGGTAGATACTATGCTCAATTATCAATCTAACCAAACGGCTACATTTAAGCCATGTTTTACCCATGACATGGATAATGTTGCCATTGTTTATTCTTTTCAGCATTGAGCTCTGTTATCTTCTAAACCGTGACGATTTGCTCAGATAGGCCTTGAATTTCTGTTTGATATCTGATAGATAGGAATAGAATAGAGTCATGTCCGATAGATGAATTGATTGTTTTACTGCATGCATACCTTTTCTGTTTTTAGGCTACTTGTTTTGAGTCATAAGATGACCTTGGTGAGAGATCCTGTTTGTGTTAAAACACAAAAACACAGTAATCCAAAAACACAAAACACTGCTTCTCAAATCTCGGGTCTGGGGACCCTTCATTCACTTCTGATTTTTAAGGGGCATAACCAACAGTGACCAGTATGACACTGCACGGATTCTATAGATCTTTTAGCCTATACTTATTTAAACAATGCCTGGAAGCAAAGTCTTTGCTAAAAGAATGTAGTATGGTTTGTTCGTGACGTCACCATTTGTCTCACATGAACACTGCAGGCGGAAGTGACATTCGACATTTTAATGCGGAAGTTTTCACTGCACTGTTATCCAACCCAACGACTTCAGAAGAAACTTAAAAACATACACTTAGCGTTGGATTGGGCTGTCCTCGGACGGACTCGTTGATAAAAGTGCATTTTCAAGTAGTGACTATCATATTGACTTCAATATTGTAAGTTTTCTTCAGTAATCAGCCCTCATGGCTGCCAACAATAATTTACAGGTAAGTTGTAAGATAGCATAGAAGTGCTAGCTAGAAAGATAGCTTATTAGCTAGTTTGTCAGGGAGGCGGCGACTAACTTGGCTGAAGTTATTTGGTTATTTAACTCTTATTAAAGAATGATGCAAAGTTTGAGATAGAAGAACATGATAAATGTGTCATGTTAATTGCGCTGTATAGCCAGCCAAAGTCAAGTACCAGCTATTTTGGCAACCAACATGCTAGTCATTAGCTGTCCTAAGTGATTAGCTAGCTAGAAGCTATTGACAGCTAACTCTACTAGCAGACTCAATTTGTAGTCAATGCAAATGACACTTGCATAGCACGTTTGGTCACTGGTCGGTCAAACTACTTATAACAGTTAACCGGTTACGTTTTCAACTCATAATGATAGGATTTAAGAGAAATTGGGCTACATATCGTGTCAAAGCTAAGACTGTTAGCTAGCTAGTTGACGTTTGACTGGTTAATCTGCGAACGTAACTTAACACGGCCTACACAGTCAATTTGTCCTCGGTTCTACATAATTGCTGTCTTTGTCAATACTTCTAGATGCCTGTAATGTATCTGCATAAGTGTAAGACGAGTTCTGGTGAAATGGATGACATACGTAGTGAACTTCTAAATAGGCAGCTAACGTTAGCCAATAACGAGTTAGGCCTACTTCAAGAGAAATCTCTCCCTAAGAGATCAGTAATTAAACATTAATCATCCTTACATTGCTAGTAAACATGACAGATTTAGATACTTCCTCTCAACGGAAAATGTTTACTGTTTATGCATCAGAGCAAAGTGATTTGTCACTGTTGACATAATTGACATCTCTCCTACCAACCAGACCTATCTTGGAATAGTGAACTTCTTTCAGTTTCTAGCAGATTTTGGACTGAGCAGATTTATTATACCTAGTCAGATAACCTCCTGTTCTATGCTTACAACTGTTTGTGAAGACAATATGATAACTGCTCTACTGGAATTAAAGTGACTACACTGAGAGAGTTTTCCCAGAACAAAATGTTTGCAGCTAGCCACCGTTTGTAATGCTTTACCTGTACTTGTTGTTTCCAGAAAGCAATAGATCTGGCCAGCAAAGCAGCTCAGGAGGACAAGGCCCAGAATTATGAGGAGGCTTTGCGTCTCTACCAGCATGCAGTTCAGTACTTCCTGCATGTGGTCAAATGTAAGTCTGTATGGACCTTTGTATGTTGTCATTTCCTATATTCTCTCCTTTACATCTTAAGTGAAATGTTTTCATTTCCCTTTATTCGTTGTGACAGTTGCCTAGCTGTGACCAGACTTTGTCTTCATTTTGACATGTCGTCAGAAAAAGGTGCTGCCATTATTTCTGTGGGCTGTTATTGTGATTGTGATCCTTTCTTCAGATGAGGCTCAGGGAGATAAAGCCAAACAGAGCATCAGGGCAAAGTGCGCTGAGTACCTGGACAGAGCGGAGAAACTGAAAGAGTATCTCAAGAAGAAAGAGAAAGCCCCAGCCAAGCCAGTGAAAGAATCTCAGTCGGAGGACAAAGGGTGAGAGAGAAAGAGAGAGAGAGAGGGTGTGTGTACGTATGTATGTATGTATGTATGTATGTATGTCTCTGTCTGTCTGTCTGTCTGTCTGTCTGTCTGTCTGTCTGTCTGTCTGTCTGTGTGTCTGTGTGTGTGTGTGTGTCCACTTTGGCTGGTTGGCTATGTTTGTATTCTTGATATTATTGGAGGGGTTTGTGTATTCTTACCAAAACGGTTCCTTGTAAAGGTGCTGAAAGTAGCATTAATGTATCAAATTCAGGCCTTGCTGTGTTCCGTGACTGAGTTATGTGCCAAAGCTGGATGTGATTACTCACTATGGTTTATTGTAATGCTTTAGCAATGACAGTGATGAAGGAGGTGAGGACCCGGAGAAGAAGAAATTTCAAAACCAGCTGCAGGGTAAGTCACTGACTGCCCACATTCACATGTCTTTACAGCTATGGTGCTGACAGCTTGGTGTGGCATTTCTCAGCTATCTAATTAGATTTACATTAGACCAATGTAGCTACAGGTCTTTCAGGTCTCTCGTAGGTTATTGGCCATTAGTCTTCATTGAATGTGTTGAAATTAACAGGAGAGGTTACATGTTTATAATTCTGATGTCCACTTATGTCTTTTTTTGCTGGGATGAACTATGCCTACATTTAATTAAAGCAAAAATATATATTTTGGTATGAAATGTAGTCTACCTCTGTTATTAGACAGATGGGTATATATACAGTACAATTGCCCTGGGTTCAGAACAGCCACACCTCAATAACCATGAAGGTACAACATGTGCTGTGGAGAACAGGTTGCAGAATTCTATATTTGACTAGATGTTTGTTCTGTATTAGTATGCAAGGTTAATGTTTTGGTGGAGAAAGATGCCATATTTGTGCTCCGGGAAGGTCTGCGCTCAGATTTAATGTAATGGAGAATAGTCTAAGTTTTGGTTTCTCACACAGGTGCCATTGTCATGGAGAAGCCAAATGTCAAGTGGAATGATGTGGCTGGACTAGAAGGAGCAAAAGAGGCCCTGAAGGAAGCGGTCATTTTGCCAATCAAATTCCCTCACCTCTTCACAGGTAGAGAAGCTAATAACTGTTTGATTTATGTCAATGCAGACGGGATGGGGATAGTGGCACTACAAATCAATACAAATTAATACAAATGACTGATGTTAGATATCAAAATAGAGTAAAAAAAAAAAAAAAGTGGATTTAGTTATGTTATGAAAATATGTCCATTGTAGTTCCATATGTGAAGTCATGTAGTTAAAAGTGAAGTTGTTTTGTTAAAGTGAAGTTGGCTGCACAGGTGGAAGTTAGCTACTGTGGCGCTTACCAGGTAAACAAGTCCAGCCTCTCCCTTCAGTGTCCTGCCCAGAGTCCCTCCCTGTGCACATGCACTGCTCCTGTGGCCACTCACACCTGAGCCGCACACGGATCATTGTTTGTATTTGCTGGGTATTCCCAAGGGGTTTTCTAAGTACATTGTTTATTAATTGCGCCAAATAAATGAACTGGGGAAGTAGTAATCCTCTTCAGAGAATAGCCCAATGGCTCTGAGCTTAGGGCTCTTCTGTTAGGAGGTTTACCACTTAATGACAGATTATCTTATCTTTCACAGATATGTCATTAAATAGGTGAACTAAAATTGGTTCTTTGAAATGTTGAGAATTTAAAAAAAAGGGAGAGAGAGAACTGATCAATTCTCCCCGTGCCAAAAAATGTATTTCTTGATGTTATTATTATTTTCATTGGTGTTATTTGATATTGTTATTATTATTGAAATAAGGCTCGGGATCATGACGTGAAAACCTTGCGGGCACAGCCATATTGGCAGCCTCACTCCTTAGTTTACTATGGATTACTATGGATTTACTCCCGCTTGTTAGTGTGTTCCTGTTACTTAGTTTTTGCCTTCTTGGTCGTATGTTGCTGTGTAGTGGGGTGTAACAGCGCAACCCATGATCGCAAGAGGAAAAGAATCGCTAATATTCTATTTCTGCTTCTTGTCTTCTGCATCTGAATGAATGGATATTACGTTTGGTGCGCTACCAAGATGGCGGCTATATTCCTAGAATGCAAGGCGTGTGCCCGAGCCCTATTGATGTCATTTTGACTATCATTGATAGACTTAATTAGGCTTTTCAACTTTATTTGAAGCTATTCTTTTTAGTTACTGCTCTTAAACTGTAAGTGGCTTTGGGCAAAAGTGTCATAAACACAAGTGTCAGTTTTTTCTCCCCTCTGTTGTACAGAGTGCATACTTGAAAATGTAATAGCCTACAGCTGTATAAACTTTGCACCACTTAGTTTGATTTGATTACGGCACCTGGTTAGGTTTGACTGGAGCAGAGCGGTAGATAAAACAGAGTGGCGGCACTCCCGTAAGAGGCCGTGGAGAAAAAAAATGTCAGCGCTTTCCCATGCCAGTTTCCGGCTTATGGGACTTTTGGAACTATTAACAGCCAATCTCTTGGTCAGCAGTCAGTGAGTTAATTGATCACACTCTCCAGCATCCGGAAATACATCCCACCCTCTTGCGATTCAGCCATTCAGCACAGGTTTTTTTTTTACTTTTGAACGCGTGGCAGCGACATCAGAGAGACCCAACTCTCTCTTTCTATGGCTCTGGACTTAAGCAGTGTCACAGTAGCCATTGTTATGGGCCATGTGGTTTATACCAAACAAAGCTTTCTCATCTGATGTAAGGCGTCCTCTTCCCGTTTCTCAACAGGAAAAAGAACTCCATGGAGGGGCATCCTTCTGTTTGGTCCCCCTGGCACAGGGAAGTCATACCTGGCCAAAGCTGTGGCTACGGAGGCCAACAACTCCACGTTCTTCTCCATCTCCTCCTCAGACCTGGTGTCCAAGTGGCTAGGGGAGAGCGAAAAGTGAGTGGTTTATCAATCTAGTCTATCTCATTGGCCAAAGCTTCTGACATTTGTTTGTGAAAATCTGTGATTGAAATGATGAAACAGATCTCTGAAGATTGCTGCGTTGTTTTTTGCTGAATACAACCCATGCACCATTATATAGCAATTACAGAGCCCAGCACATACCTCTTATTACCGGCTCATCAACAGCTGATCTGTATCTTTTTCAGTCCAGTCTGTTTCCTTCTCTGAATGCTAACGTAAGCCTGCACAAGCTCCCTACTTTGCAATAGCCATGAGGCTTACATAAAATGACCATCCACCGGCGGTTAGCTCACACGTGGTGCCAGAAATAGTGCAGCAATACTTTTAGCTCCTGGAACAAGATTATCTGGAGTTTTCTTTCTTATTCCGTATTGGCAGTGCTTTTGGTTCCTCCAGCCTGAATTAATTGCTTGAGACCAGCAATAATGCCCAATGTCCCCTTTCTCCCCCCTGTTTGCGTGCAGGTTGGTGAAGAGCCTGTTCAGTATGGCCCGGGAGCACAAGCCCTCCATCATCTTCATCGACGAGATCGACTCGCTGTGCGGCTCCAGGAGTGAGAATGAGAGCGAGGCGGCCCGCAGGATTAAGACTGAGTTCCTGGTCCAGATGCAGGGTGAGGACCAGGGACTCAGACGAGTTGTTTGTTTGTTTGTTCGTTTGTTTGTGTGACTCCAAATCCAACTTTTATTAGTGTGTGTGTGTGAGTGTGTGAGTGTGTGAGTGTATGTGTGTCGATGTGTACAGGTAGTTAATGTATGTGCTCATGAAGTGTGTGGTCTGATGAGCTGAAATGGGATGTTGTGTGTGCAGGAGTCGGGAATGACAATGAGGGAATCCTTGTGCTGGGAGCCACCAACATCCCCTGGACTCTGGACTCGGCCATCAGGAGACGGTAAGACTCTGAGGAGTCCTTCATCAAGGCAGATTGAGAGTTGTTCAGGCTTTGCATCATGCATATGTGTTTCAAACGATGTGTTTGCAGTCACATGCAGGCACGAGTTGGTGTTCTCTGACATTAATGTGATAATGATGACATGATTGTTTTGATGACATCTGACTGGATGTCTGTAATTTGTATTCAAATCATTTTTGATACACTCCAGCTACCGTAGTTAGTAGAGGAAATGCAGTGCTCGTCTGTCCGTCTTGGTTCCTGTTCCCCTTATAGCTCATGTGTCTCTTCCCATATAAAGCCGACTGGACGCTACAACAGGAAACCAGTGATCGCTGTATTTGCGTAGTGATTTGGATGCGTTTGCATCTTAGATCAGGGTGTCACCAGCGTTGTCCTGTGTCTTAACTTTGTAGTAAAGCGGTGCTATTCCTGCATTTTTTGCATATGCCCCGGACACCACTTTGATACCGTGTCCCCCTCCCCCAACTATCAGCTTCATCCAGTGCTGGGTGCTTGTATGTTGTGTATGATAATTCAGAGCGGTGCTCCCCCCACTATAATGTCACTTAACAATGAATGCAATTAGCTTTGAATGAAGGCCTTCCCTTCCACTAATGACCCCGGCCAGGCAGCAGTGTTAGTCAGTCCGTCATTCCTCCGCAGACTGCGTAGTCTGCCCAGAGCAGCCATACATTTTCATGAGCCCCCTGAACTGTTTTCCGAGCGGCTGTCAGATGATCTCACTGATATCTGAAATAATGAAAGGAAAGACCGGATTTTCTGCTTTCCTTCAGGGGACTGACTGCTTAGGTGCTTTTCTCTTAAGTGGGAGTGGAGCTTCTGAACGACTGTGTTTACATGCTCTTCAGTGACCCAGTTAGAGGCTTATCTTGATTTTGATCATACTCTGGAAATGGTGTTTACATGAACCTGCTTATTTATATCCCTGTACATGATGAATGCTAGTATCCTGGTTACCAGAAATGAAGTTCTGTTAGCACAGTCGTGCACATTGGGATAAGGTATATACATGGAACAGTATCCCAGTTTCTGTCGGAGTATTCTGGATTCCTTATCTGGGGTTCTGAAATTGGCATTTGATGTTTTCATGCACAAACAAAACTAGGATACTTCATAATCTCAAACCAGAACTGGGATCCTAACGTTCATGTCAGTCAATGAGTTCTACTGGGGGTGTACCGTGGAGATCTTAATGTGTAGCTCAAATGAACTCTGTGAGTTCAAAGGTCAGATAGCACTCAAACCTCTTCAATACTTGTAGGTATTTATGCATATGATCAACCTCAATCAAGCCTGATCAACCTAAAAGCCCGTTATATTTTTGTTTCTACTTTCTGATAGAAAGTGATTATTTTTCGATGCATTGAGAAATCAATCATTGTCTCGGTGACTTAGAATACTGATGGATTTGACACACAAAGCAGTAAAACAGTAACCACAAATGTTGTAGTAGTGTGTCACAGTCTTTGTGCGACATTATTATTATTGTTGTTGTTATTGAGTCCCGCTTTCCCTTGGTTGGTTTCAGCTTTGAGAAGAGGATCTACATCCCCCTGCCCGAGGAGCACGCGCGCTCCTTCATGTTCAAGCTGCACCTGGGCACCACGGCCACCAGTCTCACCGAAGGCGACTTTTCCGGGCTGGGCAAGAAGACGGACGGCTACTCGGGTGCCGACATCAGCATCATCGTGCGGGATGCCCTCATGCAGCCGGTGCGGAAGGTCCAGTCAGCCACACACTTCAAACGGGTAGGTACCTGGGAGACCACTGGGGTTCTCTTGAGTTTGAACCATTTTGCAGAAGAGTGAGACTTTGACATTGAGCCAGGGCACCCTGTGCTCTGTAATATGCTTGCGCCTATATCCATTCATATATGATACAATGTGTTGAAAATGAAGGTTTTCAGGTGTATTGAATTGCTGTCTTTCTGAAGGTACGGGGGCCTTCAAGGGACAATCCCAACGTGCTTATTGATGACCTCCTGACCCCATGCTCCCCTGGTGACCCGCAAGCCGTAGAGATGACCTGGATGGACGTGCCAGGGGAGAAGCTGCTGGAGCCGATCGTTTCCATGGTGAGTTCTAGAGCACATACAGTGCGTCCTGACTTTCATCTGTTGCTTGCTGCTGTGACTATAAAAGGTGGGGCCAGGTACACTAATATGATCAATACTCTAGCTTGAATGGTAGCTTTGTAGCTTAACTGTTATTCTATTGCTGTAAGTCGCTTTGGATAAAAGTGCCAGCCCTATGAATAAATGTAATACAGTGATAAAAATATCAAACGTGTTGTGGTTAGAAACTGTATAGACCACACCTATGTATATGTTATTGTTGCTAAGAAAGACATGATTATGTAACGTACGGTTAAAGCCAACCGGGTGTTAAAATGTGCTCCTGTTGTCTGCAGCCGGACATGCTGAGGTCCCTGTCCAACACAAAGCCCACAGTAAACGAGCAGGATCTGGAAAAGCTGAAGAAGTTCACAGAGGACTTTGGCCAGGAGGGTTAAGGAGCACCGTTTTTGCCAAAACCAAAGCAAACAGATCAGGATTGTAAAGCCCCCCCCCCCCCATCCCTCTTTCTGTCTTGCTCTCTCTATCACACACATTCTTTCTCTCAGTTTGTCTTTTTTCCTCCTTCAACCTCTCACTGTTCACCTGTTCGACGTGTTCCAGGGCCCTGTCTGTTAATAAGACCTCATGGTGATGCATTCTGTAGGCCGTTTTGGGAATAAGACTATACTATGTATAATTAAGTTAAAAAGCCCTGTAACCTTGCCTTTGTGGGTTGCAAACTAGGAGGAAAGGCCCACAGGCCCACTTGGTTTCTGATGTTGGTGCAGCTGGTTTTGTCCAGTCCCCTGTGCCCATGCTTCTCTCTGGGGCGAATGTCTCTTCTCTGAGCTGCTTTTTCTGAATGCTCAGACTAGGATTGCCTTAAACTACAGCAAGAAAACAATTCACGTGATTCGGACATGAATTTTCTCCTACTTTACCATAAAAGGGTCATTGATGAAGAGAGTCATTGATGCTGACCTTATGGAAAGGCAGATGTCTAAGAGAGACTGATGGTCATGCATCAGTAGGACTCCAATTCAATGCTGATAACAGCTCTGGATCGACTCTCAGAATGGGAAAACGAGTGTAGTTGTTTGCCTTTATTTGGCATACCTTTCATTCGGAAGATTGGTTTAGTCCTGCATGCGGTTGCATCTGGCATGCAGAGATGTATTTAACAGCTCCTGTGTGTACGTGGGATGTAATGTAGTTATTTGGTTTTGATTTTAAAGATTAGTGAATATTATGATGTTGACTGGAGAATCAGAAGGTGTAGACATTTGGGGGCTTTTGTCAGTAAATATTTGATAGAAAAGAAATTTGGAATCAGCATTTGGGAATCAATAATTTGTGGCCAAGGACCACCTCTGCTCACTGAAACAATCCCACAAAGGTTTGTAAGAGACACTGGCTTGCTCTTCCATATCTGTTCAGGTATCAAATAATTCTTGTTTTTTTTTTTTTTTTTTTTTTTTGGTAAAAAAAATGAATAAATAAATAAAAAAGAATCAGAATGACCCACATCATGAATGCGCAATGAGGCCTTTCCGCGTTCGAGACTACAGGGCTGATGTGGAGATAGTTCCAAAGCCACAGGGAGCCTCACCTCTGGGCCCTGGCTACCTCGGATCCCGCGCTTTCGGGCGAGCAGTGGAACTGGCCTTAGACTAGCGGTCTGCTGGCCAGCACACAATGTGCCTTCTACAAATCTGTTTTCTGTATGTGTTTTTTTTTTGTTTTTGTAATCAATTACTTTTGGTTTATATGTCTCTTTCATTCATTAAACGTGGATACCTGCCTACATAATGTGCAGTTAAGTAGACATAGAAGTAAACGTATAAGGTATGGAACAGTTCAGAGAGTTATTTGCACATTTCATTTTAAAAACATTACTCTATAAACAATTGTATACAACTGTACTCCTATGCACTTAGGGTGTTGGGGTTTTTCAGAAACTGAAAGCTTTATTAAAAATGTAGATCTGCCAGTGGATGTGGATCGATCTTTTATAAAGGAACTGGTGTACTGTTTGAGTAATAAGAATATTCATTATATAGATATGTGTTATTGTTTAATGATAAAAAAAGATCCTCCACATCAGAACAGTAAGGATTTTTGGTTTGCTTGTCTTTTATCTTACTCGTGTAAATAAAATAATAAGACTGAAAACTGCTTCAAGTTCTTTTAAACGTCTTGCAGTAGTCAATGTACAACATACTGTACAAGCACTAATATCTTGTCATAAGGGGTCTGAATGATCTGTGTGTCTGAAGCCAGGATCGTGATGAACCCGCTATGCTACAGAATTGTAGGGATTAGTTAAATCTACCCAAACAATAGTAAAGCAAGGCTTTATGTGCATACTGTTTTGATTAAAATACGTATTTCAATGGTTAAAACTTTGGGTTGAGTATTCGATGATATTGGCTGACAGACTAGAAAAAATAAGGGACAACATTTTTACTCATAGTTATAAAAGATTGTTTTTGTTTTATATGAAAATGTTACATTTGAGTTTTAATTTCTGTTGTCAAGCTCACATTTGTTTACATTTGTGTGAAATCTGAGGTGGACGTCCATTCCCATTCTCTGCTGCACTCTAGTGGCTGTAAGGGGAAACAACATCATGTCCTTTTGGATATTTTATACACTCACACACAAAAGTTCTTGGGGTGCTATGTAGAACCATGTAGGCTTTAAAGAACCCTGAGGGATTCCTTCAATTAGCTCTTCATAATGGTTTAGAGAACCATTTAGAGGTGCCATATGAAGCATGCAAGTATAGATGTAGACAGGGATGGGGACTATTTATGATGCTTATTTCAAATACTATTTTTTATTGGGATGAAGAAAATGGCTGTGTATTTTATACAGTAGATGTGTGTTTATGTAGTTTAATTCTGTAAAATATTTTTTGTTAAACCAATACTTGTGATGAGATGAAAACATTGAAGCCTCTGGCTGGCCCAGACTTCAATCAGAGTATTGAGATTCAGGAAGATGATCCAGTGCAGTATGAGTAACGTGTGTGTTGCTCACACCACCCTTCTCACTCAACCACATGGTTACTTGCTCACTCACACTTATTACACTTGCACTTACCATCACACTTAAGACAGTTATTTGGTTGCCCTACAACATTGCTCAAAAAGATGCCCCATGTATCACCTAAAGAAACATAATGAAAGCAAAAACCATATTTTGGTGTCAGTGTAACACCATTCAGCGCTTGAATATTACCCAGTTAGTTACAGTTTTTCACAATTGCTAGAACACCTTTTTCAGAACTCTTTACCTTTTTCTCAAAACTGTGAACACAAAACTCATTTCTCAAACTACATTCTCGAAACCCTTCAATCTTGTTGCAAAACTGAACAATCACCTCAAAACACTTTTAACTTTGCTCAAAACTAACTAATGGTCTCAAATCATTGAACACATCAGGCAAAATTAGACTCCTGCAGAGCAGCGATAAGACAATACACCAAACAATGGAAGACACAGTTTTCAGGGCTGGGTGTATGGCTCCAGGAGGAATGTTTATTCATTCTAATTTGAAAACAAAATATCACAATGAAAATAAAGAATAAGGGCTTATATCACTCTCTACTCATACCCTCTATGAAGATATAAATCAATAGTTTTGTACGTGAACAGAAAGACAGGCCAATACTGTACTGAATATGATTTGTACTGTGATGCCACAGACTCTGATAGTACTGTAAGTATGCAATACTCTAATATTGTGTTGTGTCTGAATTTACACTTACTTGGACATACTGATAACTCAGCTCTTTCACTCTCTCAGAGTTGAGCTCAAAAGGTAGTAAGTGTGCAGTAACATTGGACGTTCAGTGATTGCTGTACTGTATGATAATGGACATCTATGCTATTCCTGTTCTGTAATCTGAATCTTTGGATTATTGAAGCCACAGAGATACTGCTGATGTTGGGTTGGACCATGAAGTCCTGCTTCTCTCATTGGCATTCCATGAACCATAACATGGTGAATGATTGTTGCCCAAATTTCATCATTTACAGTATTGCAACTCTCGGGACTCTTTGTCTTTCTCTTCATTCTCTTCCTCCTATACCTGCACCCTCCTCTTCCTTGTACCCCACCTCTACTGTAACAGGCACTTGTTCCCTGCGTCTCTGTCAACTCTGAACTGACTTACATGTATATTGGTTGTCACATCATTAGACAGAAGTGTTATCAATTTTGAGTGGTAGTGTTCAAATGGAGACAACTGTGCTTTAATTGTGTTCAACTTCCGCCTTATTTGGTTATCACTATAATTAAGAAGTGCATCAGAATGCGCAATGTGTTCAGAGTTTTGCAAAAAGAGTTAATGAGTTTGATAAAATGGGTGAAAGTGGGTGAAAGTAGTCTATGGTTTTGCCAATAAAGGGAGTAATTTAACAATTGTGTTCAGGCATTTGAGAATTTGATTCAGAGAATGGGGTTTAGTGTTTGAGCAACTGTGAAAAACTGTAATAACCAACTAAGAAGAAGGTTATGATCCTGACTAACAGTGTTAGGGCAATATCAAGCATGGGCAGGCATTGGAAATGTCAGAGACATCATTCTCCATATGTATCAGTGTATCACAAGTTTGAAGCCGTTATTTTTTAAGGTAGCAGAACTGCATTGAGTTGCTTTAAGCCGGCATGTGGCTCTCAATAGGTTCGGTGGCGAGTTTGTACCTCGTGACAAGTTTAGTTGTGACTTTTTGAGTACATCTCTGATATAATATTTAGACTATGAGATATAACAGGCATGTCAGCATAGCTGATCTGTTGACACTTCGCAGATGAATGGCATGTCTTGTAGGCAGAGAAAAGTTGTTGCTCTCAGAGTTGTTGATGGAGAGATTGATTAGATAGACAGATCTGGAAGGTTTGCAAAGTGATTTCATGCTCCCTTTAAAGAGTAGGCTACTGATAGTATTTTGAAAATACAAATATACAATATTTTATTTTGATACATGGCATGGCTACTGTATTTTGAAGTTTATTTTGATACACATAAATTAGGATATATGATATTTTGATGTATAGGCTATTTTGCCCATCCCTGAATGTAGATAGAAATGTATATTGATACCTGAACAGACCCTTATCAATCCCAAAGGAAATTTTGGCTTTGAATATGATGTTTTTGCTTTGGCAAAATGTATAGAAAAGACCTGGTACTTGAGGCAAAGTATTCTGTACCCAGTCTGATAAGTTGTCTTTCTCTGTATTATTCTAATTTGTTTGTGGTTTAGTTATGTTATGTTGGGTATCGCTGTGTACGTGGCTATATGGAGATATTGTATAATTATTGATTCAGTGTCTAATAAGCCCATGTGGGCTGGGCACCAAAAAAGGTGTTTGACACTTAAATAACGACGCCTTATTAAACTTATCGCCTAAGTCATTTTTTTTCAAATTTCATTTTTTTTCATAAATCTTATCCTCTTTATGCCTGCCACCTCTGGTGAAATTGATAAAATCTTAAATTACTTAGAACATGTATTTTTTCCCAATAATTACAATTGCCTAAATCAATAGGTCTTGATAGTGTGACTTAGGCAATATTCATTTCGCCTAAGTCAAAGTTAATTTGACTTAGGCAATTTGTCTTAAAATGGCAACAAGGAGAAAGAAATTGTTCTCTGAAGATGAAGTTATTGACATGATCCAGGGGTCATACCCAACTGGTAAGTATACTGAGAATTTGTATAACATAGGTCAGGCTATAGGCTGAATAGTGATCAGTTATGTTTTGTTTTTATTATATTAAGTCAGCCTTGGGCTACTATAAGTGAAATAGCAAGCCCATGAAGCTATCATTCAGAATGGAGCGGCTACACAATCTGTAGCTACTAAACTTTGTCTTTTCAAAATGTTTCATCTAGCCTACATGGTTTTCTTCTAATATTTCCTTGTTTCTTTTCAAACGAATCATTGACTTGTAGGATCATCTAGCAGCTAGATCATATTATCCTTACCAGTTACTAACAAATTAATTGCCAGTCCATAAAGCTACAGTAGTGTTTTTCTTGCATTAATGTAGGCTACCTTTAGCTTAGCTTAACATTAGCACCTTTCTTACACTTGAGCTGTGAGAAATAGGGTACCTAACTGGAATTACATAAAGAATTCCTATAGTGTCTAAATGCAGCAAAGTCATTAAACTTTTCCTTTTTGAGTACACTCTTTCATGAAGACAAATACAAGTGACCAATAGACTAAATTGACCTAACCTAATTCACCTCTCCCCTTCTTCACTGCATCATAGGAAGCCACACTACTTACAGACAACATCAGCCCACCAAACCACTGTATCATCATACGACACTGCCCCATATACACAGCACACTGCCTCCCCCCCCATATACACAGCACACTGCCCCCCCCCATATACACAGCACACTGCCCCCCCCCCACCCCCCATCACACACACACACACTGCCCCTTACCAGCGTCTTATTAAGCTACATACAGTACATACAACATACTGCCCGCCACCCTCTGGATCATCAGTATGCCACTGCCCCCCATCACACACACACACACACACACACACACACACACACACACACACACACACACACACACACACACACACACACACACAGCCCCTTACCAGCGTCTTATTAAGCTACATACAACATACTGCCCACTACCCTCTGGATCATCAGTATGCCACTGCCCCACACACACAGCACACTGCAACACACACACACACACATACATCATTCACCCCCTGCAGCTTACTCCCCCCCCTTGCACTTAAATGCTTTTGCACTTATCCTGCCCCTCTACAACCCCCCCCTACCCCCCCTCCATATGCACAACAGGCGTAGGGACAAATTTCACTGCATTCTTTACTTTAGTAATGATATGCATGTGACAAATAAAACTCCTTGTATCCTTGTATCCTAAATTGAAATCTTTTCAATTGTGTATCCTAACTGTGCGTTCACACCGCCGGCGACTTGAGCTTCCAAAGATTCCGGAGGTCATTCATTTTCAATGGAAGCCGGCTTCTCTCAGCTGCCAGCAGCGACCAATCCGTCGGCGTCGCGTTTTGGGCGTCTTGAGCGACTAGAGAAAGTTGAAAATGGTTTAACTTTATGGTAATGAGCTATGACGCGGTTCAGCGACCAAACGACCAGCAACAAACATAGAATGCTACTATGTCAGAGCTGCCAAAGAATCCAAGCTGATCCCAGCTTCCCACAGCGTCCTTTACAGGGCGTCCTGAGCGATTTTGGAAGCTCAAGTCGCCGGCGGTGTGAACACACAGTAACTCCTGTCTCCCCTCTCCCATCATCTTGATTGGCAAAGCAGAAGGAGACATGTTGGCTCATTTGGGACCTGTACTCGCCGTGGCAGTTACAGTGCCTTCTGTAAAGGACACCTTGAAATAAACCTTGCCTTCACGGCTGTATTGAAGAGCCCACAAGTCATGTACAGTTGGATCTCCAGCCTTTTTTAGTGGTCTGATGCTTGGGAAGTAAGTTCCAGTCATTTTCAGGAAATCTCACAAGCATGATGATTTCCTGAAAATGACTTGAACTTACTTCCCATGACTTGCGGGCACTTCAATACAGCCGTGAAGGCAAGGTTTATTTCAAGGTCTCTTTACAGAAGGCACTCTATGGGTGAACTGCCACAGCGAGTACAGGTCCCAAATTAGCCTAGATTTCTTTGCCAATAAAGCAAAGGAAGTTCTAGGACCTCCAGTCAATGAAACCCATCATGCCTGTTGAGTTTCATCACTTATTTTACCATTTGCCTCATCAAGGCATCTGCTAAATAACCATAACCAATAAGCAAGAGCCCAAAGAAGAGAAAGAGAAATGAAGATGATGGGAGAGGGGAGACAGGAGTTGGGATATATAATTGAAAAGATTTCATCTTTAGTGTATTGATATTTTAAGATGTACATGCATTCATAGTATGTTTAGTTTGTCTATTATTGCATTATTCTTGACAGAGTTGAAGTTATGGAATTGCCTAAGTCAACATGGACATGTTCATGAAATTGCCTAAGTCATTTTGTATCTGTTATGATACATAATTTATTAAAATTATTATTACTATGTCAACAGTCATCAATTTGTATGGCCTTTTCAAAAAAAAGTGTCAATAAATATCATTCAGTTAGTTTTTGGTGAAGTTTTTTGTGTCTCCTGAAAAGTTGGAAAAAATTACTTAGGCGATTAGTTTAATAAGGCGTCGATAAACAGTATCAATCAATCAATCAATCAATCAATCAATCAAAAAAAAATGTAGCTTTCCATACAAAACAAGGACATATATTCACAAAAAATAGTTATGAATTGGAATTGCAGCTTTGAAATGACCACCCACCTGATATCTACAGAGAACTGTCACTACACTGTAGCCTATAGTGCCAAAAGAAGGTACCTGTACTGGTAAAGAAGTGAGATGCTGGCATGTCCATGGAGAGTAGTGCAAATGCTGAGCAGTTCAACGGTAATAATTGCTATGTGAAATATACCAGAGTAGACTTACAGACGCCGATACAATAAATGAATCCAAACTAAACTATACAACTTGCTGATATTAAACAGAATTAAATTGATCAGTTGTAACTTGATTTTTATGATTTGTTACGGAATTAATGGACTTGGTGGAGGAAACCAAACCTCCTCTTCATGTTGTGGAGGCACCTAGTCCATTATTTCTGTATATTTGGACACCTCAGCAGCCATTATCCCTTAAGCTACAGTACATAATTTCCACTCATTCAGATGGGTTTTTCACAAATCTGCCTCTATTCCCCCCCCCCTTTGAGTCACATATATCTTGTTTGAATCTGAAATGACTATTTTTCATCTATTCCACCAAAACCCCTATGATTTTATTCAAACCTATCTATAGGCTACATTTCATCCTAATTCAGACATATCATCATAGGTGCTTTTGCTGAACATACCCCGGACACACTCGTGGGCTGTGGTCAGTAAGACCTATAGTGTGCTTATAGCTTCTGTGGACGGTCTCTGAACGTTAGTGGATGAGAGTGCCGTGGACCCTTTGACCCTGAAAGTCAGGTCTGTGATCACACTTATCGGACCCAAGGCCAAAGGTGGAGGAATAGCTTTGACAAGCTGCCGAACGCCTGACCTGGCATCCACATTAAACTGATCAAGTAGAAAATGCTAATCTCCAAAAACAATGATCTCTTTCAAACATCTCACCGTTCTCCACCTCAGACTCTTCAGGCAGAGATAATGAAGATGCTAAACTCTCTTCAGTCCAAAAACAATCGCGGGAATATAATCATTGCACGATGACCACCAAGTCTTGAGCGGAAGAAAAGAACCCTCACAGTCGAGTGCTTTAAATGTGCAAATAATTGGCGCTTCTTTGTGCATCTACTACTTTTAAGGAGGCATCTGGGACAATAATTAGCTGGATTTCCCAAAGAATGAGGGATTAGCCTCCTATTAACTCTGAGATGCAAAACACCTCATTATGAAGCAGGGACGCCCATCTGACATGAAGGCTGAGACATTCTTTCATAAGGAACCTTCATCAAAGATAAAGAAGGGTGTGAGGCCCCTTCAGGTCACAAAAGGGCCTAGTAATGAATAAGTGAAAGACTGAGTTGATGAATAAACAACAACAAATATTTGTAGGAAATATAATCAAGGGTTTATTTAGTCGAGGTCTTCATCCACAGCGTCTTTGGAATGTCCCCTATGAAAAAGGATATGATGTGGATGATGCCAACATCAGTAGCCTAGCTTGAAGTTTGAAGTTGTAGTTTACTGTCTATGTTTGTGATAGCACAGATGAGCAAACCACCCAAAACGGAAAACCTCTTTGTGAGGTGACTACACGGGTCTTTCATTTGAAGGCTGCACTGGAGGAATGGGGCTAGACCACCACTGCTGTCCATCACAGCCCTCTAGCCATCTGTAGTTTGGCACCCTGACTGGTCTTGCCAAGAGCCTTTATGTTCAGTCTGACAGAATGGTGGCGAGAACCAGCCAAGATTTCATGGAGTGCCAGCTTGTGTTACCTTATGTGGAAGACTTTGTAGTCTGTTAATCTCATTAAATCTAATTTAAAAACGAATAAAGCAAGTATTCTCTCACCAAGTAGTTACTTGGGCAAGTAGTGTCCCTTTGCCCAAGTAACATGTAGAGATATGCCAAGCAGACTGAAGAGAGAGAGAGAGAGAGAGAGAGACGTCAGAGAGAGAGAGAGAGAGAGAGGTCACTTGTGCAAATGGGACAGTGTTGAGTGTATTGATTCATTTCACTGCATATGTCACACTGCATGAATGTCACTGTATGTGTTGGGATGTCACACATGTGTATGTAGGCCTACAGTGTTGGGAGGTAACGGAATACATGTAATGGGACATATTCAAAATACAAAATTTAAGTAACTGTATTTAAATATAGTTTCTGCCTTTCTGGTCTTCTTCTCAGCCACTCAGCCATTTCTTCCTCTCAGTGTCCCTGACCTTCCAATATTTCATGCAGATTGTTGCATTAATTATTGGATTGCTGATAGCTGATGCCTTTCATTGTTGCTTCAAGGCAACGAGAGTCGCTCCGCTCCCCTTTCCAGTCACACTCTTCCCCTCTTCGTATTCAAGTTCAATGATGAAACGTAGCCTAAGCCAATAGTTTGGGGAGGAGAATAATTGTCTCTCTTATTCAAACCACCATAGCCCAGCCATAAGAGATAAGACATAAATCATGGAATGTTCTCCATCTGCTTTGAAATGATTTAATCAATGACGGTATGAAACAATTTAAATTTAGCCTATTCCCTGGAAACAAATTAATTGATAATAAAAAAAAAAGACAGAGGAAAATGAGAGAGATGCAGCCTAAATCACTTGAGGTAAAAGGGTCTATGGAATTATTGATTAATTACTGAAATCCATGTTTGTATTATTCACAGAGAAATGAGTATAGGTAGAAGGGATGCTCAGTTAAACTGGTCTTTGGCTTGAAAGACCAACCCCTCGAGTTTGCAACTGCCATTATGTGAGGATATGCATAGAAATACTATAAGAATCCTCATAGTAAAGCAGGTTGTGGGTTGTTGGTGATAGCTGTGGGTCTTACAACTTCACATAACCTCACATAACTTCTGGATATACAGCAGGAGCGTTGCTAAATATAGCAGTGAAACACCATGGTCATGATCCACTGTAGTCTCGACCCATATCTAGGATGGAGCTCTGGTGCAGTTCAGTTATTATAGCTGGGACATCTCACCCTGTTTCCCTGGGACATCCCAACCTGTTTCCCTGAGATATCCCAACCTGTTTCCCTGGGACATCCCAACCTGTTTCCCTGAGATATCCCAACCTGTTTCTCAGTGTCTTATTCTCTCTCCCAGAATCTTACTCGGTGTCACTGGAGCTTACATCGTTGCAGATTAATAAGTCATTAAGCAGGTGCCTGGCTGACACCATCTCCCACGTCATCACTTGTGACTCTTCTCCAGCACTTCTCTGCTGGTTGGAGGTGCTTTGTGTATGAGGCCTGATGAGGCATGAGAGACTGATTGCTGTCAGTAATGGGTACCTTCCGTGTAGCTCCCCAATTCTGCCTCTAGATGTGGTCATAAAAAGACGGCCTAGTATTCTTACTCCACATCAGATAGTGTTCAATAGATAGGGACCTTAGGGATACCAGATGCAACAGTGAATTCCTGATGGGCCAAGCAAGCTCTTGTTGAACACTGGTGTCTTGTCTGGTGTATTCTCAATTGTGCGGCAGTAAAACATTTCAGTTATAGTCCAACAAATAGTTTTTCTTGTGACATTTCAGTTATCGTCCTTTTTTCAGTGTATCTTTTAAAAAGGTTTTAGATGAGAAATATTTAAATGATGCAGCAGCAGACTTGCAGAGCTCTAATTCCTTTTCCGTGAGAATTTCTGTGAGATTGCAGGCTCTTGTTTCACTCTCCTCACTTGCGATTAGCCTCCAGCTTCTGATGAGCCCTGGCTTGACATCTGTCCCTCAGCCCAGAAGCCACCTTCTAACATTCTGATGGACGTTCCCTCATGATTAATGACCCTTTCAGCATTGCGCAGGTTACCTGCACAGCAGGGAGTCCCCAGTGCTTTGAGGGCTCGGAGCAGAACTAACTTGATTCGGCTCCTCCGGCCTGCTTTGGAAGATATGGGAACGGTCCGCTATCAGCCTGGCTGTCACGGGACTGGGGGAGCGAGTGTGAGGAGATGAATCGGAGCGAGGGAGGCCGTGGCAGGAAGCGGTGGAGGGAGAGCGAGCGCTGAATGGAAGGGGCGGGACGGTGACTAAAGCATGGCTGCGCACGGCTCTGACATCTCCCTGGCTCCCTTTCAGAGCCGGACACCTCTCCACAGAGTGCCACGCCGCATTTGCCCATTGATTTGCCTTTGGCCCCATTGTGACGCGGTGGAGGGAGGGTGGGGTGGGGGGAGCGGGGTGGGGGTGCAGCTCTGCCATCAAGGGGACAAGGTGAGGTCTCGGGGGGTTGGAAGGGACCTGCTGAAGGGGGCTCAATGGCCCCTTTTCTTCTGTTTCTCCACGCCATTCACACTGAGTCAGCGCGGAGAAGTTTCAGCGTAGGCACCGGCCACCGCAGCACTGGGCTCAATGTGACGCCATTGTTCCTCCGCCGAGCCATTAAACCTCCTCCTGGACAAACAAGAGCAGCCCCTTCCACAGCGAGGGCACGGATGACCACAAAAGACAAAATGGAGTGGCTACGCCTTTGTTTGGGTTCTCTCTGAAGCTTTCCAAAGGCAGGGCTTGGGAGGGAGGATCTGTTTTGCTTTTTTAGTGTGCTCATACCATGCAACCAGGCTGATTTTCCAAACAGAGATGCTAACTTAAATGACAGCTTGTTTTGCCGGGGAATCCCATAAATAATTCAGCTGAATGGGCCCTTTGAACTGTACACAAAAGGTGCAGCTCTTTTTTTAGTTATTAAAATATTTTGATAACCGTGTGAAATTCAGTTACATCAGAAGAACTCCAAAAAGCGTTAAGCATTCTAAAAACCTAGACGAAGTGTATAGTCAAGTGTTTTCACTTACAATATTCACACAGAGTGATTTCCAATGACACATTTTAGTGTCCAATAAACTTTTCCATTTAGTTCAGCTGTTCCAAGAATGCTGTTTTGACCCTTCACACACACACTGATAGTTGAAATAATAATTCTGAGAATATTTAGATGTGTTTTTGCAGAACAAACACATAATCTATTAGAAAAGCCTAACAGCTGATTATCATGGTCATCACTGGCCGCTGCTGAGCCGGATGGGATGAAATGAGATGAGGGGTCTCAGGAACAGATGCCGAGGCACGAGGGGGAGATTAGCATGGAGCGGCGCCGTATATCACGGAGGGTCTCCTTGTTCCCGAGGTTGTTCTCTCAGCAGGTGGACCCGCGCGTCTCCTGCCGAGAGGTTACGGAGCAGGAGCGGATTCTCCCAGTGTGACTGTGACTGGGCTGCCGCTCGCTCCCCCTCCTGGGGTCTAATCGAGTTATCGCGTCTACAAATCTCTCATCAGGGGCCCGTGCTGACACTCGCCCCCCAAAAAAGAAAGCCACAAGGCAACAAATTTACACCAGCAGGGAGCTGGAGCACGACAGTCCAGTGGGGCTGGATGAAAAGCTCCGCTAACCTCTGGTCACATTCCCCCTCCACACCCCACTGACAGTGCCCTCACAACGGGCAACAGGTCCCCTCCATGAGAATATGCCTTATTACAACTTGGATCCATTTCTGCTTACTTAAAAAGAGAAAATTTGTTTGGCATAGAGTTCTATAATACTTTGAGGCAGCTCATCCATTTGTTCTCCATACACACACACACACACACACACACACACACACACACACACATATATATATATATACATGTATAAAATCCAGATTCCCCCAAATGTATGTCTACATGTTCAATCTCCTCTCTCAATGTCCATTCTCCATTGGAGACACTTGGTTAGGCTAATAACAATTATAGATTAGAACAATCCCTGAATAGTCGCCTATCTCCCCATAGCCAATCTAAGTTTGCGGTCTAATTTCTGAAATTGACTTGCCATGCCATATTATAAAGTTGACTCATTGTGCCCAATGTCTTAAAAGAGAAGTGTCAGCATGCTCTCCACTCTCCCTTTTGTAGGCAAATGCCCAAGAGCCCAGCTGACCTACAATGAATGCGCTACCTGCTGCTAGGGACAATGGCCCCCATGACCAGGGCTCATCAGATCTAATGGCTTCAGACGCCTACGGGAATGACCACAAGCATCACTGCCGCTACGTTTACTGTGAGAACGGAGGGCATAGGTAGTAACAACTGTGTGCTTCTGCTATGTTTTTTTTTTTTTTTTATCAATTTAGGTTTTCAGTGATGAACCATTGGCGTTATCATCCAGTTGGTGTTATGTGGCCTGCAGTAAAATTGAAAAGAAGATATACGGGGTGATGGTGAAAACCTCACGACTTTACACTACATCACTGTTGGGCTTTTGCTTCAGATGTCTGTTTGATAATTCATTTTTTTTGGCTTCATGAATAACGACTGACCAATTTTATGAAATTATTTCCGATGTTATTCAAAGCACAGAAAGATTGTCCTTAACAGAAGAGTTACAACATGAAACCAAAACCCAGTAAAAATAATCATCAGAAAGGAGCCTTTGGGAAGCTGAGAATCATGAGGGTTAATGACAACTCCCCGTTTTAGACACTATTCACCCTGTGAACTTCAGTCACCATCACGACTTGGCTCCCATCACTACTTCTACTAGAACAAGCTGCACTGGTGGTCTTCAGAAGAGGTCATTCGCTTGGCCGTTCACTTGGCAGTGGTTGTTAAGCTCACCGACACTCATCTTAGATTTGCCTCCAAATAAACAATCCGACGGCCAGGCCAAGCAGGCTCGAGGCCAAACAGCAAAAACAAAGAGCCTGACAACAAATGATCAAAGACACTTAAACAGGGATCGTACCGGGGCTTCGAGCACCACAGGCCCTCGCAGACTCCAATGCTCTTCGGGTCTTCTGTCCATTCACTGTGCCGGGCAGTGGACGCACTGTCTGTCAGGACCACTTCAAAGACAGGCAGTGTTTTCTTTTTTTAAAGAGAAAAGCTGAGAGGAGTTTTCTCAGAGAGATCCAATGCCTCTTGAGAGTGTGAGGATTTTAAGGATCTCAAAGACCCCAAAGGATTGTCAATGACAGCAAGTGGAGGCCCACTCTGCTCAGGCCCTTGGCTACCCTTCCCAGCTTTTGTTCAGCACCATAAAGAGAATGAAGCTTAAAAAAACACACATTAGCCTGTCATTTAATTTATTGGCTGGATTGGCCTCATTGAGAAATGATTCCCTTGTTAAATTCCCCCTTCTAATATTAATGTTTATTAATGTTTACGTATTGTATAGAACAGTGTGAAGAAATGTGTGATTTCTTTATCACTGAATGCTGTTATGTTTTGCATGATAGGAAAAGATGCAGGCATTCTTGAATATTAGGTGATTTGTAGGATGTGAGAATCGAGCATTTTTGAAAATGAGACATGCTGTACCCTTTCCTGTCAGAACTGCATGAGGGATCTGTTGTACCACTATGTATTGACTGAAAGGACTAGGTCAGTGTTGCTGCTCCTGAAATGTCAGAATGGGAAGAACAGTACTGTTGCTTTTATATGGTACTATAGTACTGTTGCTTTGCTTTTACATCAGAATGGCTCCCCACAGCACACATCAAGGTTCATCCATCTCATCAAAGAGGAATTGAGAACCACAACCAACTTGTTCTCTCCATCACTTTGCCCTGCAGCATATGTACACTGTATGTGCATAGGCAGTGATGTGATGAGCAGTCTGCATGCCTGAAGCTGAGCTCAGAGAAATCAATACACGCACACAGGATGAGCAGGACCCACTGCCCCCCCCCCCCCCCCCCCCCCAACTGCCTCTCCGCCCCATCCTAGGCCCCTTGAGTCTGCTGACAGCCTGACACCTCTCAGCAAGCAGGCAGGCAGGCTAGCGTGTGTCAGGGGGACGCTCTAGCACAACCAACCCAGCCGCCAGGGGCTCGTCCTCCCTCCCTCTCTCACTCCCCCTCTCATCACCTCACCCGTTTATTACTGCATCTCGCCACAGCTCGTTTTATGTAGAGGAAACTGAAATTCCCTGCCCACAGCAACGCTGACTGTTAAGCGAAGATAGCCAGTCCAATAGAAATGGAATGGTCCAGATGACTGATGGATCATGTTGTGCATTCATGTGTATTCATGTGTAGGTTACAGGGCAGTTTGATTTGATTTCATGTGAAGGTGGTTCATGTGTAAGAGTAGTGGTACTCTGGCATTATGTACACTGTAACCTGAGATATGCAGTGTGATTTGATTTCTAACATGCGACTAGGTTCACTTAACACTACAGAAGCTACTGAACTTCACTTCACAAGTTAAAGGAGAAACCCAGCAGCTGATGCAGCTACAGCGCTACACTGTGGGGGCATGTCCGTGAGCGTTCATGCCCCACAGAGTGCATAGCTGTAGCTGATTATTAGTAACTCAAGTTAGGTAAAACCGATTGTTTTCATTTTGTTTCGTACCAACAGTACTCTTTAAAACAGTGTTTCCACCTACCCAAACTCATACCCTCATACACACACAAGACATTGTTTCGTTCAACAATCGGGTCCGGGGATGAATTACCAATGACTGGCCTGACCTGAAGGTTGCTTACGGAAGTTCAGAAGTTAGAGGTAATAAATAGCTACATGAATGTGGAACAAAAATATGTTTTAATTTGGATTATACAGAGTTTTGATTATCCAATTGAGTGTGTCATTATTGGGATTTTAGACATTTAATGTGCACAAATATAATTTTGGCAACCTCACAACTTCAGCCCAGTCAACACTGTGCGGACCCCCTGCAATCCCTGGTGGCCCCTAATAGGGTCCACGGACCCGGTTGGGAACCACTGCTTTAAACCATTTAGAATGGTTCATCAGACGAACCCCTAAGGGTTCTTTAAAGCCTGCATGGTTATATATAGCACTCCAAGAACCCTTAAAAATAAAATAAATACAAAATAAAAAAAAAAGTGAGATCTATGTGAAAACTTGCCGGATTTCTCCTTTAACGCACAGTCTTCAGATATGACATGAATTAAGCAACTCTCCAAACCATTTACTTAATCTAAAAATAGATATCGTCCAGCTAAAGTAGTTTGTGATATTTAAAAGCAACTTTTTCCCAGACATATAGGCACACACAGTCACAAAAACCATGACCAAACACACACACAAACAAAGATAAGCAAACACAAACACAAGCGTGCGCAGGCACACAGGCACGCGCACACACACACACACACACACACACCCGCGATGAGATGAGATGATAAGATGTGACTCAAATACACTTCTTCATATAAAAATTTATTCAAATGCAGAAAAAGAGCATTTAATGAACATATGTCTGACCTTAGAAGAAAAATACATCTAATATAAACTGACATATCAGCTAAAAATATATACATTTAAGTGAATCTATCATACATCTCAAAATACCGAATACTTCAAATTCATAGAAAATACCATGCCAAGGAAAACATTGGCTACACGAATTTACAAGACACTGTAATCTTTAGAGTCCAACAATAGACCAGCAGAGTCGCCCCTACCACGGTCTCCACATGGAGTCTACCGGGGCAAGCTGCGCAACTGGGGAGGTAGGCAGCGCGCCACAGCCGGACGTGCTCAGTCCGTTCAGCGGAATAACAGGTCCGCTAGGCACGAACGCCGAGCTGGGTATTAAAAAGGCGAATTTCCCATCCGTTGCAGACACAACCTGGAATCCGCTGTAGATCTTAGCCGCCTCTGGCGAGATGCTCACCGGCGTGCCGTTTTTGCAAGCTGCACTACTTAACTGTGGAGAAGCGCATGCGACTTGCACGACTGGCTGTCCGAAAGCTGCATGGGGTGTGCAGGAAGAAACGGGGTGCTGGGCCGGGCAGTTCAGTACATTGATGTGCGCGATGCAACTCGCCAAGTGGCTGAGGAGTCTTGTCCTTATCTCGGTGTTTACCCCTTCGCACGTGGAGAGAAAACGCGTGACTTCATTCATGCACTCACTGAAACCTGCCCGGTACTTGCCGATCACAGATGGGTCCGTGTTCAAGGCACCTAGAAGCAACATCAACACGATAAGTTCAAGTAAAGGCTTGGGATTAACCTCTTCTTTTCATTTTCGAACAAGGAATTTAAACCTTCTTTGAATTAAGCCAAATTAAACTCTGATTTAAAAAAGACAAATTGGCCTATAGAAAGAGCAAATTTAAGGAGTGATAGTTTAATTAATATTGTCTGTAGAGACTACTGGACACTTTTCCAGATGTCTTTATCTACGCAAGGAATCGGTCAGTTATATTTGAACTCTGATACTCACCGGTTATCTGAAGTTGCTGAAGATTTTTCAGGTGCTTCACCGTCATTTCCAAAATGTCCGCTTTTTCAAGTTTCGAGTGTCTTGAGGTCTAAACAAATATTGAAATATATCAAGCTTTAGCTTTAGCTTTACAAATAAAGTATTGATAATTATGTGTTAAATTTCATGTTTTATTAATGACCTAATTTCCTAATTAACGTTCGAATGTACGGTTAAGTATGATTGGCCACTGCGTAATGGGATTACAGCATTGGTAATTTGTCTTTCAAACTTCTCGCTAACAATTTAAAACATGTACTTACATCTTTTTTAAGTGCGTTCAAAATAAGGGTCTTCAACTGACACAGGCTTTCGTTGATGCGCGCTCGTCTTCTTTTCTCCATGATTGGTTTAGATGACTAGAGACATGACAGAGAAAAATGACATTAACAACCTGACATCTGGCAAGTTGTGTATCATGCTACTTTTAACCTTGTGCATCTTTCATCTGGGCCGTTCACTGTACCTTTCTGTGTTCCGTGGCTGTCTTGGGTTTGTCAGGTGTCGTTACCAAATTTGCCGGAGTGGCAGCAACTGGAGATCCAGATGATTTCTCCATGTTATCCGCTGGCATGTTTCTATATCAAAATAAGTTTCCCGCGAAAGTCGTCCTCTGATATGTCACAGGAGCCCACATATATATAATCCAAATGTATTGATCAGAATCCTTTGCCTGATACTTTATTTGGAGTTTGTCTGTATTCAGTAAATTACAGTTCATTCATAGGTTTAAACGGATCCAGTAAACAGGCAGGCGCTTTATGGTGTTCTTGCCTCCACAGTGGCTTGGGAGAATCTGACATCTCCCTGTTCGCTCAGCAGCCCTTATTTATGTCTCCCAAACTGCACGCGAACAGCTCGTGTGAAATTTCCCAAAGTTTATTTCCCACAGTAACTTTCCTCCAATCACTGGAAGAGACACACGATGTAGAGCAGGCGGCGCGTGCACAATATCATACCATTGGCTATTGGCGTGGGGGTGGCGTTGCGCGCGAGCTTCGCCGCGGTGTTGGGACACCAGCAGCACTAGTCCTCCCTGTAACCACGGATGGAGTGTCACCATCAACTACACCATGTTGAACCATTCAGTAAATGTTATCAATATGTGAATGAATTGTGCTTTGAAATAAGTTTTGTAGTAGTCATTTGATTAATGGTCTAATTTGCAGAAGCGGTGCAGAACATGATTACATAAATACCATGGGTGGAATTAAAGAACGTTGAGCTTGACTAAAATGTACCAAAGAGATCCAAAGACATTATACCGAGACACTTATCTCCACTGTTATATTACCGCCTATTTATGCTTACAATGACTTCAGTGCAGTTTCTGAAATTACAGAATTGTGCAAATCAATTTAGAAAAATATATTTGTATAGGCAAATGTTTGGTTGACACCCGGTACTAGATTTAGTAAAACATTTTTTGCGTGTTGAAGAATGCTTTATTTTCCTTGAAGGTTATGCTTGCACGGGCCAATATCTGTAGACAAATCATTCACGTCTCAGTGACTAGATATCAGCTTTGCATATTGGGAACTTATTATCCACGTTGGTCCTTTTAAGATTTTATTTCAATGTTATATTTGTAATGTGCACGCAAAAGCTGTTGACAGTGGTGTGCGAAGAGATTAGCACTATGGTTAATGTCAGCAATATTTATAAGCCAATGTTAACAATGAAGACTACCTGTACCCTCTTATAAAAATCGGTAATATGTGTTTTGAGTGCCATGCTCTCTTTAATGACTGGATCCACTGCTTTAGAACATTACATGTTAAAGAGTACATTTATTTGTTGAACCAAATAGCCAATGTATATACTGTAGATATTGCAGTTTTTACATTAGTGGCATATTAAATCTGTCTTCATCTCAAAATAGCGCCTTTATAGTGAGGGTCTTTTCATCTTGCATTTTCACACAAACTCAGGAGTTTGACCCTACACCCCAGTACCGCAATCCTCAAGTATCACCTTCACCTCAGAGACCAGGCTAAGCCCTTTTAGTTCTGGTTTGTTGGCAACCTTGAACACCCTGGTTCCATTCAGTGCCCACGCTCAGCAATGTGGGGAATCTCAGTTTACCTATAGGGCCAGTTGTGCACTGAGCCAGACTTTTCACACCCAGGTTTGTAGAGGCCCACCTGGAGGAGTATCAGCATTCAGAGATGACTCAGGAAACATATGGAACACAATATATGTCACAGGGGAAGAAAGATTTGTGCTCATAGAGTGTGACTGTCAACACTGCCTACTTGAAGCTAATGTTCATGTCTGAGATTGAAGTTAATTTAGAACGCCAATTTGAGCCATCTGCGGAAATCCAAGTGCCGCTTGGCAAGTGTCTCCCATGTCTTATTAGTGCAGATGTATTTGGTTGGAAAATGTGCTTTGCCTCATTTTGTTGTCAAGCTTGGGCCCCTTGAAACAGTACTGGCTTTGTTCCATTGGTGAGACGAAATGTTCAGGTTCCACAAGCCTACGGTGGCTTTTGTTGGCATACACATGTCAATGGCAGGATCCAGACACATTGTGCAAATTGTGTTCTCCTGCACATTTGTATTCATCATTCCGGCTATCGAATTGCATTCAGATTGTGTTTTGTATGTAACTAATATGCTGCACATGTAGTAACAGATTGCGCGTCCTCTGTATTAAGACATCCCAGTGAAGTGCAGCAGCAACTAAGCGTCTCAGACTAAAATGCAAATTTGGCTGTTTAATTGTGTCCTGTGACGGAAGTTATGAAACAACATGAGATGCAGAGCTTAATAGAAATGGCTGACTTATGTCTTCCTTGTGTATTTTCTTATACAAAGGTTACTCCAGTGGGTCTAAGAGTTATGAAGGACTCACCCTCTAAGAGGACTAAGAACCAAAACAGTACCATGATTACACCCCCCCCCCCACACACACACACACACTCACACACACACACACACACACACACACACACACACACACACACACACACACACACACACACACACATACTCTTAGACACACACAAATTATCTTCAAAAAATCATTCAAAGTGAATTTGTTGTGATGTTATGCAGTTGGAGTACCAGGTCTCACTTGGATAATATATGCGCTCCTCAAAGTGCAACAAGAGGCCAACGTTACAGTGGTAGGGCAGCCACTGATGGAGGAGGAGAGCTCCCGCTTTCTCTCTCTCGTCCTCCCTCCCTCTCTCCTCTCTCATTCTCTCTATCGTTATCTCTCTCTCTCTCTCCGATACACTCCCCCTCCTTCCTCCCCCCGCCTCCCTTCACCACACACACTCTCCAGGACCTCCTCCGCTGCACACGGCTTGGCCCGGTCGTCTGGCCCGTCGACCGCAGCTTGTGGAATGTGTGTGTGTGGGCCATGTGTCAGTGCTGCAGACTGTGGGAAAGAGCTGCTCTCTGCTGAACTGCAGCCGTCCCCTGCTCCCCGGCACGCAGGCACACACACGTAGACACACGCTCACACACACATCCACACACACACACACACACACACACACTCACACACGCACACGCACACGCACACGCTCACACACATACACACGCACACACACACACACACACACATACACACACATACACACAAACATACACACACACACACTTACATGGATGTGTCAGTGAAAGCACACACGCAGGCACAAGCTCTCTTACATCAGGAGACACAGCCTACAGATATACAGATAAATTCACGAGAAAGCGTATTATTAAAAGGCAAACACAAACAGACAAGACATATAGACACAATAACAATATCATCCTAAAGCACCCTTGGCTTGGTAAAATTACAGTAATATGAAATTAACTGAACTGAATTAGAACTTTCCAAGTGTTTCCTCATATTGTCTGAATGAGTCTATGTGTGACTTCATACCATATCTATTTGATCTGAAAAGGTTTGTACAGGTGCACAGGCACTTGTGCAATAATCAAATACAGCATGTTACAAGAGGTTTACTGAACGTGCATGGCACAGACATGGCAGACATGGCACAGACATGGGATACACAAACACACATAGGAGTCTCTCTTTCTCTCTCTCTCCCTCTTAGTGTCTCTGTGTGTGTGTCCGTCCGTGTCTGTGTGTGTGTGTGTGTGTAAGAGGGAGTTGGTGCTTTCCCTGATAAAGGCAGCATGAGCGGCCTGGTGTGGAGAGAGTGAGCATAAGGAGAGGCGCCGCGTGGATCTTATCAGGCTGCTGTGGAGTGAATGGGCCGTGCGCTGCGCTGTGCTGCTGCCCCTGTGCTGCCCCTGTGCTGCCCCTGGCCCCCGCAGGGCTTTATGGCACACTCCAGATCCCTATCAGTGTGGGAAACACAAGGGGCCGCCCGCGGGAACACAGGCCCGGGCCAGCAGCCAGGAGACGGGTCTGAGCCACAGACACACCAAGGAGCGCCGGAGGGAATTGGAATATGGAGTTACTTTATTACGATTATACTGGACATCACATGCTTTCATTTATGGGACTGCAGAATGTATCAATGTATAGAAATGTATGCAAATGTACAGTATATATGTAATGAATCTATAAATGTGTTGTGTCAGATGTATGACACTAAATGCCTAAAGGCTGTTTAAAACGGTTTACCAGGTTAAAGGGCTTCCTGTATTTAACTGTTGCTTGGAATCTTACTGAGACTTTTTCAAGCATGTTTGTCCCCAATCTTGGCTGATGTGTAGCTGATGAATAATAATCCATGTCTTCTCATTCTGTTAATGAGTGTCCCATAAAACCTGTAGCTGCAGATAAGACTGTTGTGTTGCCAGCATCTCTCAGGAGAGTGCTTTACACTGTAGTTAGTGTCAGAGCAGCCTTTTGTAAACAGTGAATTGCAATTAGGTGATTTACCCACTTTCCCCACTGGCCTCTCTAAACAAGTGTCCCCGAGTATGTACACAGACACCACATCACACACACACACACACACACACACACACACACACACGATCCAGCATCCTTGAGTTACCCTCCCTGGGAACAGAGTAAATGTTTTTTTCCCACTGACCAGCCTCTCCACTGGGACACTCGTCAATACGAGGAGATGTTTGACTCGTCTCCAAGCAATCACATTCTGTGGACCTTCAGCCCAGCTGTCTGAGGACCTTCAAGGTTTCTGCTCCTGAAGGGTGTGTGTGTGTGTGTGTGTGTGTGTGTGTGGGCTGTGCTTGGAACACCTAAATGACCTCCACACAGTTCTATTTAGTGTGCACTGAGCTGCTTTTGTTTTGACAAATGAGTGCTACAAGGTGTGTGTTTGTGTACATGTTGGATGCAAATTAGTGTGTGTGTGTGTGTGTGTGTGTGTGCGTGCGTGCGTGCGTGCGTGCGTGCATGTGTGTGTATGTGTGTGTGCGTGCGTGTGTGTATGTGTGTGTGCATGCGTGCACTCATGTATGTCTGTGTGTGTGCGTGCATGTGTCTGTGTGTACAGACGTGTTGTCAGAGTGATAGATAATCATCCATATATTCATACAACCCATCTGAAATGCCTACAAAGGAAAAAAAGAAGACTTTCACGAAATCTTTCCACACAAAGACGAGTTTGATGAGACAGTCATATTGTACATGAGGGAGATCACATTCA
Organism: Sardina pilchardus; assembly: GCF_963854185.1. Taxonomy (NCBI): domain Eukaryota; kingdom Metazoa; phylum Chordata; class Actinopteri; order Clupeiformes; family Clupeidae; genus Sardina; species Sardina pilchardus. The sequence goes on from NC_084995.1 coordinate 10,550,424, forward strand.
CCACCCAGCCATATGTCAACATGGGTGGCCAACTGTACAAAGAACCCACTGTCATTCAAATGGTCTGGGACATGAATTAGCATCTGCAGTTAAGAGAGAGTAGATCTGGCTCTGTGCAGCTAAATGCCTAATCTGACTGAGGAGGCTGGATGCTGCTCGCTCAGATCAAAACATTAGAGGAGTGATGAGATTTTATTCAAGACGTCCTTTCATACGCGCACGTTCTATCCAGTCCCTCCAGTAGTTTTGCATTTTTATCACAATGATTTGCATGGCAATGCAAAAATATCTTTCTTCTGAGCCTGAGCTGAGTTTTGGCACGGAATTGGTTAGTTAAGCTAAATGATAAGTTTCACAGAATTAAAGTCCTAAATCCGCTTTATTAGGTTCTAAGAGTGAATGCGCCTTCGCTAACTGGCCCCATTAGTGGTGTTTTGTGTTCGTATTGTTCTAGAAATGACTGTTTTACAAATGTTAATGATGATTCGATAAATAATACCACACTAAGTCCCCGTAAGGAACTATATCAGTTCCCATTGGATCAATTTGGTGAAAATGAATTTAGTTGGTACATTACACTCTTTCTAAAAACATTTAAAAAGTACAGCAAGCGCATCTTTCTTTTAAATTCAGTGGACTTTATTCATCCTTTGCTTAATCGTCACAAGACCAACACTTTGTGCTGATCCCAGCCTGTGAGGACTCTATACGTGTGTGTTATGGAGTTGGGGCAGGAACACACTTCAGGGCGCCCGCTGCTCTGCCCGCTCCCTGTGGCCCGCTGCTCTGCCCGCTCCCTGTGGCCAGTGCTACATTACAGTACATGCACTACACTCTGCACTACACGCTACTCGTCCTGCTCCCAACCAGAGGAAAACAACCTCACTGTTGACACACTGGAAGCCAAACTGTCAGCAGGCAATTAACATACACACAATGGGCGGACAACCCCCTCCACACACACACACACACACACACACACACACACACACACACACACACACACACACACACACACACACACACACACACACACACACACACACACACACACACACACACACACACACACACACTCCAGCTATGTACATTAGTAAGGTCATCGCCCTCCCTGTGAACATCCTCATCTGCCCATAGTGGAGCTCATTAGAGCCCTGTGGCCGGCTCTCTCCCCTGCTGTTGTTTGGCTCTTTACTGGGAGGGCCTGCCTTTGTGGCCCCTGCACTGCTCCCAGACAAGGCCCCTTATCTGGACTCCGTGCCATTGTTGTCATTTACGGTTTATGGCACTTTATGTAGTTGTTTTGTTTTGATTCCCTGTTTTTCGTGTTGCTGAGGTTGTCATGGAGAAGGTTGTGTGTTCCTCAGATTTGATTGGCCACGGGCTCTTACATTTTATTTCTTGGGGGTTTATGTATAGAAATTTGATAGATTTGGCACTGATGTGACCAGATACAGCCAGGTTTGCAAATGTAGGGGAGTGTTAGGTTGTGTCAAAATAAAGCTTTGTTTGTCAAATACAACTTTGTGAAATGATTACATCTTGGACAATCTCTGTGAATGGTCAGCCACAATGAATGTAAATAAACATTTTTAAGTTCATGTACACAAGGAATGACTATATAGAATAGAAATTGAACAGGCTCAAGTACTCATTGGCAATAACTGGAACTCTCCATGGTCCCCCAAAAAGTTATGGTGTAAAATCCACTTCGTGGGTGCAGTTGGCGCAAAAATATGTGATTAAAGTATATATTCTCTCAAAGCACAATCTTGTTATCCAATATCAACACATTTCCGGATGTTTCTGTGCCAAGTAGGAGAGCCCTGCGGAGTGCGCCAAGCCTGTGATGACGACAGGGGGGAATGGCGCCTCTGATCAGTGAGTAATGGCCCAGAGCAAATCAATTGGCCACTGTGGACCATAGATAAGATGCTGAGGTTTTGTCTCTAAGGAAGCCATAAACTGCAGCCTATCCATCTCACTCCCCCTCTCGTGTCCTCAGAGAGGTTGTGTGTGTGTGTGTGCGTGTGTGTGTTTTGCTTGCCTTTCACTATGAGGCCAGCAGATGCTGCCCACTGAAGGTGTTATGTGCTGTCACGCTGGGATGACGCTGCACAGCTTCCCCACATACCTGAGCGTCACTCAGTGCTCTATGGATTTAGGATTCCACAATTACAGCGGAGGACAAGCTGTGCACTTGGCGCTCATATTCTGGTGTGAAACCAATTACAAAAACACTGTTCAGATCACCTCAGAGCTTCACAGTACATGATCTCTATTTGTCTTTCCACTCCAAATTGTTCAAATAATCTGAGTCGTGTGGAATGGTCTCTCTCCATTCTCATTTCTAGCTTTCACTGCACAACAAAAACAGATGCTCTGATGCCCAGTCAAACGGCAGTGTGCTAGTGCATCTGGCCCTAAAGCCTAAACTCAAAACAAAAAAGTCCACAGTGAAATATGACCTGTAAAATGCAACGCTTTGTCAGTGATAAGAGCCACACAACAAAAAGTCACTCGGGCGAAGCTCCCTCCTTTTTTTCCTGCCGGCATGGAGAATCTGACGCCCTATATCATCTTGAGAACTGTGTCCAATTGCATTGTGCCCAGCAGCAGGTAGCTGCCCTGGCCACGGGCGAGCTGGCCGGCCGGACACAGAGAGAGCGGCCCGTCCTGCTGTGGACAGGTCAGAGGTCAGAGTGCGCCGTGGACGCAGGCCGTGCTCCCTCCGGCCAGGGCCAGAGCCAGAGCCAGGCCTTTGGGCGCTGATTTATAGGCTCCTCCACAGGGTCAGCACAAGTCCCACTGACCAGCACACACACACACACGCGGGACCGCAGCTGGCCTCGGCGTTTTCACTCCACTGGGCTCCCTGCACATTGTGTGCCCTTCACGCGTACAAAGGCCACGTATGAGGGCCTCGGAGGCTTTGATGAGATTGTGTGTGTGTGTGTGTGTGTTTTTTTTAGCTCCATTCTTTGTGAAAGGAAGAAGCCCATTAGGACTTCAAGGCTTTCGGGAATCAAAGAACAATCGATTAGTGAGCATTAAACTGCATTATGCAGTATACTAGTACACAAAATAGGACACAGCATACTATTAAATCTGATGTATGGTCAGTGCAGTGTAAGTATGGTCAGAACAAGACTCAACACTGTGACTGTGCCCTGAGCAGTGAGTGAGACTTGTGTCTATTTCAACCTGTGAAGGGCAGACTGGCTATGGATCATTTTCATTATGAGGTGGATGTGTGTGTTTGCATTCCTAGTCTACCTCAAATGGACACCAGAGACCTGTTGCCCGTTGTGAGGGCACTGTCAGTGGGGTGTGGAGGGGGAATGTGACCAGAGGTTAGCGGAGCTTTTCATCCAGCCCCACTGGACTGTCGTGCTCCAGCTCCCTGCTGGTGTAAATTTGTTGCCTTGTGGCTTTCTTTTTGGGGGGCGAGTGTCAGCACGGGCCCCTGATGAGAGATTTGTAGACGCGATAACTCGATTAGACCCCAGGAGGGGGAGCGAGCAGCAGCCCAGTCACAGTCACACTGGGAGAATCCGCTCCTGCTCCTTAACCTCTCACCAGGAGACGCGCGGCTCCACCTGCTGAGAGAGCTGCCCTTTTGGCACCATACAAATCGCCTTACTGCATAGAGATGTCAAAATGGCTATCTTGCCTCCATAGAGATGAAGCGTGTACATCACAGATAATGTTTACGGTTCTGTCCGAGTTTTCTGCCAAAGTTCCATACCTCACAAGACAAAAATACACTTGATTTGTTTGCATTGAAGATGTTACCAGTAAACCTTGGCTTTACCTCTTTAATGTGGGAACCAGGGAATCTGCCAAGAGGAGGGAGTGTGAATCCATACACAGTGTGATTGGCCAGTGTAGTGTGAGAGCTATTCTTTCATTTTACTGTAATCCCCCAAAACACAACACAACACAACACAACACAACACAACACAACACAACACAACACAACACAACACAACACAACACAACACAACACATCATTACAGCAACAAAATAACAACACAAAACAAAAAAATACATTAAACTGTCACTCATTCTTGAGAATTTGCCTAAAACATGTCTCACTAAGAAAAGTGCTTATTCTGTTGGAAATTGATACCATTTCCATGAACAAAAAGAATCAAGGTTATAATCAGGGGGTCCTTTGCAAATATGTGAGGTTCTTTTAAAGGTTTATTTTATTTTTGTATTCATTTAATGATTATATGCCGGCCC